>NW_024082434.1:186117-192953 GCF_003009895.1 Hyaena hyaena
GAAGAAGGGCGGAAATGGTGGGGGAAAGGGAGAGAGGCAAACCATGAGAGACTCTTGAATGCTGACAAAAACTGAGGACTGATGGATGGGGGGGGGAGGGATGGGCATGGAGGAGGACACTTGTGGGGATGAGCACTGAGTGTTAAATTAGTGGAAACTAATTTGACAATAAACTATTTGTAAAAAAAAAAAAAAAAAACAAGTGGACAGAACTTAGAGGGTCCTACTTCACTTCAATTAAAAACAGCTTTGCTTTTAACTTTCTATTTAGTTTTGGCATAAGAGTATTTCATTTAAAAAGTAAAAACAGAAACAGATCAGCTTTCTTTTAAAAAGTTTTGAAGTGGGGTACCTGGGTGGCTCAGTCTGTTAAGCGTCTGACTTCAGCTCAGGTCATGATCTCATGGTTCATGGGTTCAAGCCCTGCATCGGGCTCTGTCAGCTGTGCTGACAGCTAGCTCGGAGTGTGGAGCCTGTCTTTGGATTCTGTATCTCCCTCTCTCTCTGATTCTCCCCTGCTTGCGCTGTCTCTCTCTGACTCTCAAAAGTAAATAAAAAACAAAAAATAATTTTAAAAAAATAATAAAAAAATAAAAAATTTTGAAGCCACTGGATTAGGTGATGAGTAAAGCCTGTCATCAATAGTGTTGATGATGACAGTATTTTTTATTATTTATTATTTTGCATAATATTTCATTTGGAAAGATTATTATGGATTTACTTGTTCTTCTCATCATTCATAATGTTCAATTTATTACAAAATAACAAAATCTTTTTAAAATTTAATCCAGTTAGTTAACATACAATGTAATATTAGTTTCAGGTATAAAATATAGTGATTCAGCCTTCCATACATCACCAAGTTATCATCTCAGCAAGTGCACTCCTTAATCTCCATCACCTATTTCCCCCATATCCCAACCCCCTCCCCCCTGGTAACCATCAGTTTGTTCTCTATAGGTAAGAGTCTGTTTCTTGTCTGTCTCTGTCTCTCTGTCTCTCTCTTTTTCCTTTGCTTATTTGTCTTGTTCTTAAATTCTACATATAAGTGAAATTATATGGTATTTGTCTTTCTCTGATTGACTTATTTCACTTAGCATTATACTCTCTAGCTCCATCCATGTTGTTGATAATGGTAAGATTTTATTCTTTTGACAGTTAAATAATATTCCATTGTATATCCGTACCAAATCTTCTTTATCTGTTCATCAGTCGATGGACACTAGGGCTGCTTTCACAGTTTAGTTATTGTAAACAATGCTGCAATAAACATAGGGGTGCATGTATCCCCTTGATTTAGTGTTTTTGTATTTTGGGGGTCAATACACAGTAGTGCAATTACTGGATCAAATGGTAGTTCTATTTTTAGCTTTCTGAGGAACTTCCATACTGTTTTCCACAGTGGCTGCACCAGTATGGATTCCCACCAACAGTGAAAAAGGATTCCCCTTTCTCCACATCCTTGCCAACAATTATTGTTTCTCGTAGTATCTCATTGTGCTTTTGATTTGCATTTTCCTGATGATCAGTGATGTTGAGCATCTTTTCATGTGCCTGCTGGTCATCTATCTTCTTTGGAGATATGTGTATTCATGTCTTCTTCCCATTTTTTAATTGTATCATTTGTTTTGGGGGTTTTGAGTTGTACAAGTTCTTTGTATATTTTGGATACGAATCCTTTTTTAGATATGTCATTAGATATGACATGTAAATATCTTCCAGTGGTTGCCTTTTAGTTTTGTTGATTTTTTTTCTTTCACTGTGCAGAAGCTTTTTTATTTTGATGCAATCCCAATAGTGTATTTTTGCTTTTATTTCACTCGACTCAGGAGATGCATTTAGAAAAGTATTGCTACACCTAATGTCAGAGAAATTACTACCTGTGTTCTTTTCTGGGACTTCTATGATTTCAGGTCCCAGATTTAGGCCTTTAATCCACTTTGAGTTTATTTTTGTGATGGTATAAGAAAGTGATTCAGTTTCATTCTTTTGCATGTAGCTGTCCAGTTTTCCCAGCATCATTTGCATTTGGGTATTCTTTCCTGCTTTGTCAAAGATTAATCATATAAATGTGGATTTATTTCTGGGTGTTCTATTCTGTTCCACTGATTTATGTGCAAAATGACAAATTCTTAACAAGAATTTCTTAAGAAAAGTGAAACATAAATTTGCTGACTACATTTAGCAATACGACTGACACAAAATATTTTCATCCATTTGTGAACACACATATTGAAATATTAAATTGCAAAAATCCTTTTATTCTCCCAAAAGCTAATTGCCACCTATCATAAAGTAGGCACAAATAATAATAATTAATAATACAACTTTGCAACCTCTGTTCCCTTCTGCCTTACCCAGTGCCTTAAATGTTATCTCCTCTTATTTGCTACCAAACCTGACCTCAGAAAAAAATGGATAAACTCCTTCAAAATTTACACTGACAGTGAAGCTACACGTCTCCTCCCTTCCAGGCATGGATCACTTTTCGATAGGGGCTTGCAACCAATTAATACCATCCGTATGGGTAGCCTGCAGAAGTTGGGAGTTCCTTGTCACTGAGTATTTTTGCCACTGATTGTGGGTAACTTTTAACATGAAAATGAAAAGCAGGAATTAAAGTGTAAGATAGTGAGGTAGACTAGATATAATGTGAGGTTTCTTCCTATGATTCAGTGGATCCATGATAAAACAGAATACAGAATGTATTCTGGAGGAGAATGGAGGGAAAAGGATGCAGGTGAGTTTTAGTGGGATTTTTAAAATATTAATAGGAAAAATTGCAAATTCTAGGGGAACCTGGACCTACCAAGATTCTCGATTGAGAGAACTGGGCAGAAGGGAACAAAACTGGAACTCCAGCCACCTGACAATAGAGACCACTCAATTCATTCTTTCTTCATTTCACAGTTTTACCTAGAGATAAACCAAGGCTTCAGACACTTCTGACACCATTTGGAATTTTTTTGCCTTTTTTTTTTTAAACCAATGAGAAAAGCAAACAGTAATAGAAAACCAAAGGTAAAAGCACTATGTATATATTTCCAGTGACTTAGGAAGGTACAAGACTGTACAATACTTGCCCCTACTTCAGTCTTTCATTAAGTAATTAATGAAATAGCTATTTGTTTTGCCCCTACCATAAGCCAAGCCCTGTGATACATTTGTGAAAAACTAGATGTGGTCCCTGCCATCTCTGAGCTTACAGGCTAGCAGACAAGGTAGACTATTAAACAACAACTTAAAATAACATGAACAAGAGTTTTGTTAGAGAAGTTCAAGATATATATAATATCCATATCTTCCTTAATATAGAAAAATAAAAAGCTTCCTGGAGAAAGGAATGTTTAAGTTGATGTCAGAAGTATGAGTAGGAATTGAGGGGAAAGTGTTTCAGATAGAGAAAACTCCATATAAAGGCCCAGATGGGATAGTATGTGGCCCTCTCAAGAAGCAAAAATAAACCCATCATGGTTAGTGTCTAAGTGGTCAGAGGCAAACAGGAGAGGTAGGTAGAGGCTCGTTGTGGAGCATCTTGTAAGACACATTACAAAATTTGGAGCTTAGACTAATAGCAGTGGAAAGCTAGTGGTGGGTGTTTAAGTGAGAACATGACATAATAATTGCAGTTTTAGAAGAATCACTTTGACAACAACATGAATAAAAGATGAGAGAGTAACAAACAAGAAGGAAAGAAGGCAAGAATGGTAGATGGATGGGAAGAGTCTTAGGAAATAGACTTGATTAATTAGACTGGAATGAGGCACTGGGAGGAAACCAGAGTAAAGGATAGGTTTCTGGGTTGGACAGCTGTGTGCATGATAGGGCCCTTCCTCAAAGTGTTAAACACTGGAGAGGCTTGGCACATGTTTGCAGGGACTAGGAGATGGTAAGTTCAGTTACGGACATACCAAAATTGAGATGCATTTTAAAGCAGCAAGAAGACTTGTGAGTACTGAAGGTGGATCTACATACCAAGGAAAGAGTCTTTGTGAGGGATGTAAGGACATCCCTCACATTATCAAAATGCAGGTTGAGGGAAACATCCAAAATGGCATACTAAGAGGAAGCTATACTCTTGGTGCCTTTGGATGGACTGCGTGTCCTCTTCCTTGTGATATCACTCTTGTAACAATGCCACATCCTTCCTGCACACCAAAGGGTGGGAGGACCCCAGAAAAGGGCAAAGCTCAGCTTGGTTTTAAAGTCAGTGGGAGGACTTGGGCAGAGCACTCGTGACTGCTGGGAAGGAGCCTGCCTACCCACTCATTTCACAATATACTCCCTCCCCTGAAGTCAAAGCTTGTGCACCTGGACACCAAAACTTCCTTCCCTTAGCAACAACACCAACAGTTAGTACCAATACTTAGTACTAAATATTTTTAAGCCTTAGAATGGAGATAATAATAGTACCTGCCTCACAGAGTTTGGGAGGGGTAAGAGATAATGCATAATTAGCACTAAGCACAGTGTTTGACACTTGCTAAGTACTCAATAAATGTTGGGTGGTGATGACAGTGGTGGTGGTGGTGGTCATACTAATGACTCATAGGCATTATGTGATCCTGAAACTCCTAAATCATCAAATCATTTCATTCTTGTATATTCAAAAAAACAAATAAAATTAGTGCAGAGTGTCCGTAGTTGTATTATAAGCATTCAAAATTTAATAATCCATATATGGCAACTTCCTTTTCATTAATGCAGATGATAACCATTCAATATTTAACTATTCTATGTATATGACACCTGAGGGCTAAGTTGAGATCATTATTACAATTTGTTTGATTGATATTTTGTGTTTCTTTGTCTTATGAAAACTTTTAAAGAATTTAACTAATTTTGATCATTTTAGCACATTAATAAAACTTAAATGATTCTTAAGTTTAATTTTTATTTAGCTGACCATCTTGAAACAAACATTAAACATTAGAGAGAATATGCTTATTTAAAAAATTTAATGGGTTACAACTGAAAGTAAATATGGAGATAGAGGTTAAGAGATAGAAATGTTTGTCTTCTATATACAAAACTACCAGCCATAGGGTCTTATTCACTACAGTATCTCAAGTTTCTTAACAAAGATTTCTATAAATGTCTTTGAAGAATGGAAGAGAGAAAAGTAGATTGAGATCAACATCTGTTGAGAGACCAAACTCATTAGGGTTACCACCAGACAGAATTATTTCATAACATAAGTAGAAGACTAATATTATGCATAGATGATCCAATAGAGTTTTCAGAGTGTGATTCCTACACGAGCATCATCTATATCACCAGGTAACTTTTTAGAAATGCAAATTCTGAGGTTCCCCCTAAGACTCACTGAATCAGAAACTTGGGGGTGGGAATTGGTGCTAAGCATTCTGTTTTAACAATGTCAGGTGGAAAACATTGAGGGGGGAGGCACAAAGTGAGTCCAAGGAGCTGCTGGGTGTTTAAAATGGCAAAATACTAACCAGATGTGTAAGTCTTGGTCAAAATACAAGCAGATCTGCTCCCAGAATTCTACATTAATGTAGTACATGTCACACCATGTAAGTTAACTGCAGATTCCTTGCAGACATCTGAGTTTCCACTTAGATCTGAAGAGGAATTTTGTTATAGAATGAAGTAGGGATAAATTGAATTAATCTATGAACTCCTTGAGGGCAGAGACAAATGTTGTTCATTATTGGACCCCTATTTTCTACAAAAGTGCCTGTCATGTAGAAGGTACTCAATACCTAACTGTAGAATGAATGGGATATTACACATGTGGTAAAGCCTGACCCAGGTTGTTTCTCAAGATAGTTAAAATGGGAAGTTGATGATAAACACCTGGCCTTGAGCCACAGTTCTGACTCTTACAGCTGTGTGAACTGCACTAATTACTTAATCTCTAAGCTTTATTGCCCTTATATCTACAACAAATATTATCCCATAGCATTATTCTGAAGATTAAAATAGAAAATACGGGGTGCCTGGGTGGCTCACTTGGTTAAGCGTCTGACTCTTGATTTCGGCTCAAGTCATGATCTCAAGGTTCATGGGATGGAGCCCATGTCAGGCTTTGCACTGACAGCACAGAGCCTGCTTGGGATTCTATCTGCCTCTTTCACTGACTCTCCCCCACATGTACTCTCTCTGTATCTCTCTCTCAAAATAAATAAATAAAGATTTTAAAAAAGAGAAAAAATATACGTAAAATACATAGCAGAATGTCCAAGACATAAGAAACTGTCAATTAATGTAAGCTCTTTTGGTTACTATTTATTATTTTTGTTGCTATTAATGTAGTACTACTTTAAAGGAATCAATGATTAGGAATAAGGTCCATGTCTTGTTCATTAACAAGAACTTAAGCCTACCCCATCTGACAACCTGGGTAAGAAGCATAGGAACTTTTCCTTATTGAAGTCCTTTCTAGAAGGTGGAGAATTACAACCAGAGAACAAGATAAATGCCTTATTATTGTATGACTCTTGAATTTGAGACAGGTTGCTCTTGGCTAGCAAGGTCAAAGGTTTTAATGTTTATAGAGGCATCTCTGCCAAAGTACCGATTCAGCCACATTTTATGATACTTTCAGTCCTTAGCTCTGATGATAGAAAAGAAAAATACAAAAGGATAAGAGGGAGGGATGGAGGAAGAAAGATAAGAAATAAAAAGGTCCTGAAACCCTGTTGTTGTTTTTTTCTTTTACAAATAGTTTATTGTCAAATTAGTTTCTACATAACACTCAATGCTCATCCCCACAAGTGTCCTCCTCCATGCCCATCCCTCCTCCCCCCCACATCCATCAGTCCTCAGTTTTTGTCAGCATTCAAGAGTCTCTCATGGTTTGCCTCTCTCCC
>NW_024082435.1:0-80515 GCF_003009895.1 Hyaena hyaena
GGGGGGAGAAGGGATGGGCATGGAGGAGGGCACTAGTGGGGATGAGCACTGGGTGTTATGTGGAAACTAATTTGACAATAAACTATTTGTAAAAAAAATAAAAAAATAAAAAAATAAACTAAGAGAGAATTTATTAATGATATTAAATAGCTCCCATAATCTCAGCAGAGGCTACATCAGGCTTATGAGTTATCAAGTGAAAAACGATGTCCCCAATCACACTCTGGAATCAGTCTGCTAGAGACTTCATGGCTACTGCTTCTACCAGGGGCAACTTTCATACCCTTCATATTATCTTGGATAATGCTGCTAGAACGTCTGGTATTGCTGCCTCTGTAGACTGTATGAAGCTGCTATCACCTTCTCTAGTATAAATGCCTCATAGCACTAGTTTCTTTGTGCCCCAATTTCTAACTCAAAGTCCAATACACATGGATCTGCCTCCTGAATCCTAGCTGTCAAAATTGGTGGAAAAATAGAGTATGAACATCATCAAGTCTGAAAATGTAAATTCCTTAAAAGCTGTAAAGAGAAAACAAGCTGGGAAACAAACAAACAAAAACAATGAAAAATGGTCACTGGAGTAGTAAGGTCAATATTATATGAGCAATACCTGTTGGGCTGATCAATAAAAAATGATAAATTCTGGGATAAGAGTATTCCAGGTCAAGTCACAGGCAAGTGAAAGACTGATGCAACAATGTCTGTGGTTCAAGAAGCAGAAACAAATGCCCAGTAGTGGGCTGTGGTGAGTAGAGGGGGAAAGTGCCAAAAGATGAGGTCAGAGAACCAGACAGGGACTCAATTAAGTTGAGCTTTGTAGGCTGCTGTGTAATGAATTGTGTCCCTCCAAAAATTCATGTTGAATTAATCCCAATATGACTATACTTAGAGAACTTTTAGAAGGTAGTTAACATTAAATCAGGTCATAAGGGTACAGCCATTTTGGAAGGAGGTTCAACAGTTTCTTACCAAACTAAACATAGTCTTATCATAAGAACAGCACACACATTCCTATATATTTACCCAACTGATCTGAAAGTATATGACTACACAAAAATCTGTACACAAATGTATATAGAAGTTTTTCCCTAACTTCCAAAAACTGAAAGAACTAAAATGTCCTTCAATGTGTGAATTTTGGTAAACTTATACAATGGAATATTTTATGAAAATTAAAAATATTGAGCTACCAATTCATACAAATACATGGATGGGCCTTAAATGCATATAGCCAAGTGGAAGAAGCCAGTCTGAAAAGGCTATGTACATTATGATGACAATTAAATAATGGGAAATTTTTTTAAATTATTTCTTTATTTATTTCTAGGAGAGAGAGAGAGAGAGAAAGAGACAGCGTGAGCAGGGGAGGGTCAGAGAAAGAGGGAGACACAGACTCTGAAATAGGCTCCAGGCTCTGAGCTGGCAGTCAGCACAGAGCCCGACGAGGGGCACGAAACCACAAACCGAGAGATCATGACCAAAGCAAAAGTCGGAAGCTTAACCGACTAAGCCACCCAGGCGCCCCAATAATGGGAAATTTTTTTTAAAAAACCTGATAAACAGAACAATGGTTTCCAGTGGTTGAAGAGGAGGGAGTGCATTGACTAGAGGAAACTCAGGTGATTTTTTTAGGGTGGTAAAGCTATTCTGTAGGACACTGTAATGGTAGATACATGGTACACTGTGTGTTGGCTGAAGTCCAAAGAAATCACAGCACAAGAGAGTGCATCATATTAAAAATATTAAAAAAATAATTTAGGAAGTTGGGAGTCTCAGGATGTAACTTAGATGTGACAAACAATCTCATTATTATTACAAATGTATGAAACAATTTTACTGAATGGAGTGGGGGTAAAAGGTTCTGACCTTAGTAACACTGAAAAAGAAATGGGATCTATCAAACTGAAGTTGAAAACAAAAAACCCTGCACATAAGTATTTTATTCTAGTTAATAAAGTTATTTCCCATGGAGCTACGGGTTAATAAATTCTGAAGCCATTAGTCATGAACACTGGACCTAACTGATTAAACAAATGTGAATAGAAGTGAGATTTCTCACTGTTAGAGTGGAAAGTAACAAGCAAGGGAAAAATGTTAGATTTATCTATGCAGTAATTAGAATTAGAGTTCTCAGTATGAAGTCATGTTCCACTTAATATATGATTAAATAATTATAGATGCATTATATTCACGAGTTAGTATGCATGCATATTTCCTCCTTGTCCACTGAGAGGGTCTAGAAGCAATGACTCAATAGCAATGAGTATACCTAGTGCTTACATCTTGATTTCCAGTATCAAGTATTCCAGAAATTCTTTAACCAATTTTTAATATGCCTTTTTGGTAAAAATCACTCAACTAAACAGAACTTAACCTATCTTAAAATGAGTATTGAGAATATCAGTGGAGGCCCACAAAGTACAGTGCTATTTAAAATTTTCTGGAGGCCAATGCAATCAGACGAGAGAAAACACTAAGAGGCATAAGAGTTGGGTAAAAAAAGAAACTATTTGCAGACAATATAATCATATGCCCACATAACTTGGGAAAACTCAGAACATAAAGTTAACATCCAGACCAACAGCTTTCAGAAACACAAAAGGTAATCAGAGCTTTTAATGACAAAGAAAGCCTTATTTATAATAGCAAACAGGAAATAAGACATTGATTTTCTAGAAATAAACAGGAAATGTACTAAATTTATATAAAGCAAACGTAACACTCCTGAGATATAATATTAAACTTGAACAAACAGAAAGACATTCTTAGTCCTTGAATAATATGGCTCAACATCATATAGACATCAAATCTTCATAAGTTATAAATTTAATGCAATCCCAAGAAAATATTAGTAAGCCTTTAAATAGATTTAAACATGTTAATTCAAATTTTATGTGGAATATCCAGGGAAATACTATAAAAGGGAGGTACTAGGAAGTAAGCCCTAACAGACATTAAAATATACTATACAACCTCTATAATTAAAATTGGGTAATACTGGTACATGAAAATATAAACAGTCCAGTGGGAAAAGATTAAAAGTCCAGATACAGGGGCGCCTGGGTGGCTTAGTCGGTTAAGCGTCCGACTTTCGCTTAGGTCATGATCTCGCGGTTCGTGGGTTCGAGCCCCGCGTCGGGCTCTGTGCTGACTGCCAGCTCAGAGCCTGGAGCCTGTTTCAGCCTGTGATTCCCTCTCTCTCTGACCCTCCCTTGCTCACGCTGTCTCTCTCTCTCTCCTACAAATAAATAAAACATTAAAAAAAAAAATTTAAAAGTCCAGATACAGACCAAAGTGAATATTTTAATGTATATGGAAGTAACATCTCAAGTCACTGGGGCAAGAATTGATGTTTTAATAACTGGTGCAGAGATAAATGGTATTTGGATAAACACCAAAATTAGATCTACACCTCAATTCATACAGAAAACTAAACTCCAAGTGGTTCAGGAATATAAATATTTTTAAAATGATAAACTGGTGCAGCCCCTCTGGAAAACAGTGTGGAGGTTCCTCAAAAAATTCACCATAGAACTCCCCTAGGACCCAGAAATAGCACTGCTAGGAATTTACCCAAAGGATACAAGAATGATGATGCATAGGGGCACATGTACCCTCCCCCCATCAATGTTCATAGC
Organism: Hyaena hyaena; assembly: GCF_003009895.1. NCBI lineage: Eukaryota > Metazoa > Chordata > Mammalia > Carnivora > Hyaenidae > Hyaena > Hyaena hyaena. The sequence goes on from NW_024082435.1 coordinate 3,642, forward strand.
AGCACTTTCAATAATAGCCAAATCATGTTAAGAGCCTAAGTGTCCATCAACTGATGAATGGATCAAAAAGATGCGGTTTATCTATACAATGGAATACTACATGGCAATGAGAAAGAATGAAATCTGGCCATTTGTAGCAATGTGGATGGAACTCAAGGGTGTTATGCTGAGCGAAATATGTCAGGCAGAGAAGGACAGATACCATATGTTTTCACTTATAAGTGGATCAGGAGAAACTTAACAGGAAAGCATGTGGGAGGAGAAGGGGAAAAATAGTTGGGGAGAGGGAGGGAGGCAAACCATATGAGACTCTTGAATACTGAGAACAAATTAAGGGAGGGGGAGAGGGGAAAGGGGGTGATGGGCATGGAGGAGAGCACTTGCTGGGATGAGCATTGGGTGTTATATGGACAATAAACTATCAAAGAAAAAAATGAAACCACAAAAGTATAAGACAAAATGAATGATTTTTTATAAATACTTAAGAGGTGGGGAAAGGTCTTTCTAGCTGTAACTCAAGATCCAGGAAAACGTAAAAACTGCTAAATTTGACTACATAAAAATTTAAAACTTTATTTACTTTCTTAACGTTTATTATTGAGAGACAGAGCATGAACTGCAGAGCTGCAGAGAGAGAGAGGGAGACACAGAATCAGAAGTAGGCTCCAGGCTCTGAGCTGTCAGCACAGAGCCTGACACAGGGCTCAAACCAAGAACCATGAGATCATGACCCGAGCTGAAGTAGGACGTTCAACAGACTGAGCCACCCAGGTGCCCCCAAAATTTAAAACTTTAGCATGGCCAAAACAAAACACACAACAAAGTCTGAAGACAGAATGCTAGAAGAAAACATTTAAACATCACAAGTAAAGAGCTAATTACATCAATATGGAACTCTTAAAATTCTGGCGAAACAAAAAAATGCAGACCAAAATCCTGATAGTAAAATGAATGAAAAACAGAAACACAATCCAAATGTTTTTAAAAGCCCTTAAACACATGGAAAGGCATTCAATCTTACTCATATTAATAGAAATGCAAATTACTACAATTCTGAGATATCATTTCTCACCAAACAGATTGGTAAAAATTCAAAAAGCAACACACTGTTTGCAAGGTTATGGAGAGACAAATTTGAAAACTTGTATGAAATAGTCTTCTTCTATAGGAACACACAGTTTATGAAAATGATCCCATTAGTGATATAAATCTTAAACAAATTTCCATAGATGAATAAAAAGCAAACAAGAAACTGCTGCACACAAAATATGCACCAGGCTCTGATGGGGGTCCCACAGTGGGGGGAAATGTAAAATAGTGCACCATTACAAAAGAGTATGTTGTAACATTTAACCAAAAACAGTAAATGAGAAAAAGTTTCCATTTGGGGAATCTAGATGAAGGATTTAAAGAAATGTTTTTTTTACTATTCTTAAAGCTTTTCTGTAAACCTGAAATTATGTCAAAATTAAAAATCAGAGAATTACATTGCTCTGGGAGGTTCTTGAAAATAGACTAAAAGAAAAGACATGAGAAGGGAGAATTTGCTGTATTTTCAACCAGGATAGTCAGAGCAAAGATTATTTCATTCTGGTATATCTTGAAGATAGAACTGGTACCATTTCCTGATAGACCAGATGTAGGGTGAGAGAGATTGAGAGGAGGCAAGGATAATCACAGTGTTTTTGGCTTGAGTGGATGGAGTTGGCATCAACTGAAATAGGGAAGACACTGGTGGTACAAATTTGGAGGTTAATTTCAGCTTGGGACAAATTAATTGTGAAATGTGAAATGTTTATTAGCTATTTGAATGCAGATATGAGTACCACACTTAATGCTTGCTATAGCTTGCACCTGTCCAGTAGTCCACATACCTTTGGTGTGTAGAAGATCAGGAAAGGCAAGGAAAGAGGGAGACTTTGCCTTTCCAACCAACATACTGAGGCCCACAATTTCAACACTACCTTCATCAAACATTAATCTTCTTGCCTCTATTTTTGGTTCTATATTAACAGACTTCTTTGGGCAAACATTCTTAAGCCTTCTCGTCATTGATTCCTCACCCATTTTTGTATAAACTGAGAGTGCAGAACTAAGGCCACTCTCCATTATTCCATTCCAGTCAACCAGGGTTGACTAAGAATGAAGTGCTTTTATTTTGGAAGTTCCTTTAATTCTTTTAATAGTGAAAAGCTATTATGATTATAGAAGTGCCAATTGGGAAAGCTGACATTTTCAGTGTGTCTGAAGTTATTATTATTTTTTATATTATTATAATTATTATTATATTATATATATTATAATATATAATATAATTATTATTATATTATAGGCATAATTATTATAATTATGCCTAATTATGCCAGCATAAGGTTGAACTTACCATTAATTCAAGCCTTTTAACCACCTTAAATTTTTCATATTGTCTGTTTTCAGTGAAAATGTTTTTACTATTCAGTGCATTTTGCAATATAGATTACCTAAATAATATCTAAATCTACTGTGGCATTATGGCCAAGTACTCCACTCTAAGCCTATATCAGGCAGCCATTAAATACAAAAGACTTCTTCAATAGTTAACAGAGTTAGCAATGGACTACGGTTTATTTAAATGGAGAAACCAGAGTATAAATTCTTCCAAACACTGCCTTGTATGGTGATACAGACATGCCTGTCACTCTTGTAATCTGAAAGTAGGACTTCTTTTAATGTTGTATATCTGGAACTTGATCTATAAACACTAAGCAATATTATTTACCAAGAAAATTTTTCCATTTGTTTTTTTTTCTGTCCCAATCTGCAATAGTTTTGGATTCCAAAATAACCTTTAATGGGGGGAAATGCCCTCAAGAAATCAATATAGGTAACTATTTCAGTTTTGAGCTGAATAAAGAAAATTTTTATGTGGTATATTTCTAAAAGATACATATTGCAAAGATGCATTCATAAGCCCATCTTTTGTTTTCCTGATACACATGTTTAAAATGTGTTTAAATGCTTGCTTGTTGCTGTCTTACGTGTATATAACACACACATGAGAATTCCCTCACCCCTTGGAAATCTAGATATGACTGGCTCAGACTGCCAATTCTCTACTTTATAAAGACTAAAACCTTCTTCATGATTTCTGCTAATCCCTGGAAGGGGGGTTAATTTTTCCTATTGCTCTGACTTCAGCTTTTGCATACAATTCTGCAGCATATATTGAGGCTTTCCATGAGGACTATCTACTCTGAGCACAGGTCTGACATTACAAAGTAGCTACTGGATGCATAAACCTATAGGTTTGAGTTCAGGGAGGTAGGATGGGAGGCAAGGGAGGTGGGAACAGAGAAGTTAATTGAGTCTATTTAGCAAAGTGAAATGAGCTTGGAGTTGGAGGTAGTACAGAGTGGTAGGTAATTTCAATGCAGTGAATGTACAAGACAAAGCATCTGAAGAAAGAAGGGAGGAAGTAAAGAAGGGGATCAGGGGGTCAGTGGGCCAGAGAAGGAGAGGGGAAAAAATGGAGAAAGGGAGGTAGAAGGGAGAAAAGAAGGAAAGAGAAAAGAGAATACAAGAGCAAGAGAAAAACGGTATTGTAAGGATTTGGATACCGAGTGAATAACCTGTCATGTTATGTAAGTGGACAGCAAGCCACTGACAGGCAGACTCAAGGGTCTCAACAGTGTGGGGTAAGGGAGTGAGCTGCCCAGATCATCTGTGGGGCAGGATTTGTAATCAAAGCTTAACTTCATATTTATGTAGAAAGTTCGTAATTCAAGTGTTTAACTTAATCATTTAGTAAATTAAATTGCTTTGATTCTATATTCTCCATCCTGTTTTTTTCAAGATCCAATACTCTTAACTGGATACTATACATATCAAAAATAATCTTACCAGTTACTGAACAGAAATCTAAACAGGACAAAGAAAACCTGAACCCAACTTACTAAGTAAAGTGGCAAAGCCAGTCATCTTATAGAATCTGAGTTCTCCATGACTGCTATAGTAGTATAATGCATAATAAATGTAATTTTTTGAATAAAGCAGTCAGCACATTATTCTCTCTGGACTCTACACAGGAATAACTACAGCAGAAGTCTAAAATCACATCTCCCCCAGAGCACCCTGGTTTCTCTGTTGCCATGACAACTCCAGAGAGAACGAAATAAGGTTTCAAGATATCAAATTCATTGATTTTTTTTAAAAAAAATCAGATTATGTATTTCATGAAGAGCAAATCCTGAATGCTGAGTTAAAATTAAATCAGAATATATTGCTTGAATTATCTCATTATACATATTCAAGTAAGGGACTTGACAATCTAGAATTCAAAGGACTGTATCCCTAGAGTTGCCGAAATAAGTCTAGTATCCTCTTCATTATGTTTTCACAATGAACACCAAATCATCTGAATGGGAAAGATGAAGGGACTCTACTGTCTGTAAAGACAATGAGTTGTCACTTCCTATCACCAGCTGCATTCTAGAAAACAAGTGGTCAATAACCAGGTATCACAGCTCAGTGTTTTGAAGCATTATTTGAATGATAAACAGTGTTCAAATATAACAAAAAATACATAGTACAAATAGGAACAAATTCCAAGTAAACAGACTTGAGAAATAATAATTAATAGATAACAAATACATTGAAGCATAAATGTGTGTAATGATTACTGCCCGATAGTTAAGGCCACCCTTGTTAGGCTTAGGAGAAATGTGTGAAATAATTTTACTGAAAAATTTACTTCAGATTTATGAATATATTTTATGTTCTCCATCAACTTGTAAAAGTTTCAATAGTAATTGACATTATTTTTGCCTGAAGTTACCAATATCTGGCATGTCTAATGTCAATAATTTTTAATAGCTTAGGAAAACAACATTTATGTCCATTTCAATGAAAGATCTAATGGGGTTCGTTTTTTGTTTTTCTTAGAGTTTGGTCAGTTTCCTCTAGGTCTACACTCATTTGTTTGACAGTCTACTTCATAGGTTAGGCACTGTGGGACTTATGACAAATTAAAGGCTTTTAGCTGCCCCATTTCATAGCTGAGACTTTTACATCAAGTGTGAAAGGAGGTCAGTTTGCAAGAAGCACTTGGGATAATTTAAGTGGGATGGCATGTAAGAGAAAAACATTGCCTGGTTCTTTATAAAGTAATAACGAGATTTTTTAAATGGACTATATATAGTTCAAGATAAATTTACAAGGAGAAAGGGCTCTTTGTATTTGGAGAAACACAATAGTAAATAAGTCTCAATATCTGGAAACAGTGTGGTTTGACAGTTTCCCTCATTGTTTCCTCTAAGTTGTGAGCATGGCAAATTGTGTATAGCCAACTATTAAAGGAATTATTTCTCCCCAAAATGCCTTAGTTGGAGCCCTAGTTCGCCAGTACCTTAGAATGTGACTGTATTTGAAGTAGAGCCATTAGAGTAGTAATTAAGGTTAAATCAAGTCACAAGGCTTGGACTTTATTCTGACTGGTGTCCTTTTAGAGACATTAGCACAGATAAAAGGTCATGCGAGGACACAGCAAGAAGGTAGCTCTCTATAAGACAAGGACAGAGGCCTCAATAGAAACCAAGTCTTCTGACATCTTGATCTTGGACTTCCAGCCTCCATAACTAGGAGAAAACAAATTTCCACTGTTTAAGCCATCCCATGTCTGGCATTTAATTATGGCAACCCTAGCAAACCAATATGCTAATTCTGAAAAAATTAAAATCAATTCAGATCATTTGGGAGAATTTTCTGTCCAAGCAACTCAACTCAGAATATATAGGTTTTCCTCTGCACTGTTCCCCATCAACTTGTACCAATTTAGAGACAAATGAATGTATCTATCTTCAAAGGTAATGACCAAGATCAAGAGCCTCTCTTTTGATTCCTTCTTCCTGGAATCTCTTGGATAGAGTCTAGACAATGGCTATGGTAAAGGAGCAGCCTAAATGACTTTGACCTTGGGAATCACTTTATAAAAAAGTTAAGTGTGTGATGTCTGCAGAAAAGGGGAAGTGGGACCAAGAGACATTGCTATGTAGACCCTCTACTTAAGATAATAGTCCAGTAGTTACTGCGTCATTCACCATTTTAGTTATTCTAGGGGAAGTGAATGCACAGGATGTCCATCATACTTATATGGAGATTTTAACTGAAAAGGTCATGGAATGTTTAAAAAGAAAAAGGACATGAGTACAATATTGCTTCATAGCAATAAAGGAGATGGAGGACATTGTAAAGGAAATACAAGCATATTATTTATCTACTGAAAATCTAGATGGAGAGAACTTGTGGACATACAAACCTTAAAAACTTCCATCATCTCTAATTTCTGCCAGTTTGTGTAGAGGGATCACTCTTTCCATCTGGGGCATTTTAGTCCTAGGTTATACAGAGATATTGTTAATAAGCCACCTTTTCACTGGAACACGTTGCTGTCTCTCCATAATTCTGATCACCTCAATCCCCGCAAGTATTAATTCAGAAATAATCAACGTACAGAAATCAGTTGCATTTTTATACAACAACAATGAAGCAACAGAAAAAGAAATCAAGAAACTGATCCCATTCACAATTGCACAAAAACTCACAAAATACCTAGGAATAAACCTAACCAAGGATACAAGAGATCTGTATGATCAAAACTATAGAAAACTTATGAAGGAAATTGAAGAAGACACAAAGAAATGAAAAAACATTCCATGCTCATGGATAGGAAGAATAAATAAAGTTAAAATGACATTACTACCCAAAGCAATCTACACATTCAATGCAATTCCAATCAAAACTGCACCAGCGTACTTCTCAAAACTAGAACAAACTATCCTAAAATTTGTATGGAACCACAAAAGATCCCAAATAGCCAAAGTAATACTGAAAAATAAAACCAAAACGGGAGGGATCACCATCCCAGACTTTAGCCTCTACTACAAAGCTGTCATCATCAAGACAGTATGGTATTGGCATAAAAACAGACACATAGACCAATGGAATAGAATTGAGAACTCAGAATGGGACCCAAAAGTGTATAGCCAACTAATCTTTGACAAAGCAGGAAAGAATATCCAGTGGAAAAAAGACAGCCTTTTTAACAGATGGTGCTGGGAGAACTGGACAGCAACATGCAGAAGAATAAAACTAGATCATTTTCTCACAACATACACAAAAATAAACTCAAAATGGATAGAGGACCTGAACATCAGACAGGAAATGATCGACACCCTCGAGGAGAAAGCAGGAAACAACCTCCTTGACCTCCACCGCAGCAACTTCTTACTTGACACATCCCCAAAGTAAGGGAATCAAGAACAAAAATAAAAGATTGGGACCTCATCAACATTAAAAGCTTCTGCACAGCAAAGGAAACAGTCCACAAAACTAATAGGCAACCAACAGAATGGGAAAAGATAGTTGCAAAGGACATATCAGATAAAGGGTTAATATCCAAGATCTATAAGGAACTCACCAAACTCCACACCCGAAAAACAAACAACCCAGTGAAGAAATGGGCAGAAGACATGAACAGACACTTCTCCAAAGAGGACATCCAGATGGCCAACAGACACATGAAATGATGCTCAGCATCCCTCCTCATCAGGGAAATAGAAATCAAAACCACACTGAGATACCACCTCACACCAGTCAGAGTGGCTAAAATGAGCAAATCAGAGACCTCTAGATGCTGGCAAGGATGTGGAGACACGGGCACCCTACACCCACCCACTTGTTGGTGGGAATGTAAACTGGTGCAGCCCCTCTGGAAAATAGTGTGGAGGTTCCTCAGGAAACTAACAATAGAACTCCGCTAGGACCCGGCAATAGCACTGCTAGGAATTTACCCAAGGGATACAGAAATGCTGAGGCATAAGAGCACATGTACTCCAATGTTCATAGCAGCACTCTCCACAATAGCTAAAACATGGAAAGAGCCTAAGTGTCCATCAACAGATGAATGGATCAAGAAGATGTGGTTTATCTATACCATGGAATACTACATGGCAATGAGAAAAAATGAAATCTGGCCATGTGTTGCAACGTGGATGGACCTTGAGGGGGTTATGCTGAGCGAAATAAGTCAGGCAGAGAAGGACAAATATCATATGTTTGCACGAATAGGAGGATTAGGAGGAACTCAACAGAGGACCATGGGGGAGAAGAGGGGGGGAAATGGTGGGGGAAAGGGAGAGAGGCAAACCATGAGAGACTCTTGAATGCTGACAAAAACTGAGGACTGATGGAGGGGGGGGGGAGATGAGCATGGAGGAGGACACTTGTGGGGATGAGCACTGGGTGTTATATGGAAACCAACTTGACAATAAACTATTTGTAAAAAAAAAAAAAAAAAAAAAAAAATTCTCAACTACCACTCTCATGTTTCACTCCAAAGTCAAGTCAAAAAGATATATAGGAAATGATGCGATTTAAACTCAAACTGCCCTCCAAACCTAAAATAAGTGAGGACCCTGATGGTCGTGATAAGTGACCGGGTTCAGATGCATTTTCTCCTGCAAAAACAGAGTTGCCTCGGTCATGGTTTCCACCTCCCACCAGCCCAATGATGCACTAGCCAACTGCCAGGACTACAGATGATATCGTCACAACCGCTGGTATCCACAGCTGTTACTTCTAAGGCAGAGGCAGAGATGTGGAAAGTAGGGTGGAAGAATAATTCAGGAAGCATGAAAGATGCATTGGAATTAAATAGCCTTTTATTTGGTAGTATACTTAGTTGGGCACGAATTTCATCCTTTTAGAAATCATGTGCACTACATGTTTTTGCTTTTAGGCTAAAAGGAAGCAAACACTCACCAGTATTCAATCAATTACTATGGCAACATTTCTACCTCTCAGAACCCTAATTTAGGACATTTTGTGCATTAGTCAGTGCTTAACATGTGCAGGGGGCCGCCTGAGCAAGAATTTTCAGCCTTCCAAGCCTAATTCACATAGCTCTCATATTACTTTAGTTAAACAAACATTCAGTGTGTCTCAACTACATACCTGGGCTATATTCTAAGGATTCAAAGATGAATGCCACAAGACCATGGCATGCTTACAGCCAGCTAGCACACTCATCCCTGGAACTACACTGAAGTCTGTCTGTCTGTCTCTCTCCCTCTCTCTCTCTCCCCAGTCCTTTTTCAAGATTTCTCATAAGTCATGCTCATCTTCTGTCTCTCCTCCACTTCATTAGGATGTGCATATTAAAATTTCCAAGGATAGAGTCTATACTTAGTAGTTGTATTTTAAATAACTATTTTGAAGTACTGAATCACAAGTCCCCCATTAATCTGTAGTAAAAAGTCTAGCCATGACATACTTATATGAAACCTAGCCATAAACTGATGAACCATGCATGAATGAGTAAAGTGAATAAATTGACATACTCATGAATCATCTTTAGGTTTATCAATTCCTGGACACATGGTTCTTCCTATCTATGTTGATTCCTCTTGGCTTCAGTGTCAGAGAGTGGTGAATTGTGGGCCTGTCCATAACTTGGGAGAGGTTGGTTGAGAATTCCATCTTCTATGACCCAATGAACCTCATGCACAGATTTAGAAAAAGGCAGAATCTTTGGCTCTTCTCCCCAGCCTCACTGTGCTACTGTCAAAGGGCATAGTAAAACATGAACTATCCTAAAACAATGAAAACTGTGTGTTGCCTATGAATAGTCACAGTCTGGGAAATATACTGTACCGGCATCTTTTGAACCACAAGGATGTAAGACTGAAAAAGTAGCTGTCATTTTAACCCTGCTATTAACAATGACAACAAAATCCTTATGATTAAGCCCCTCTATTTTGTGGCTGGTCACTCACCTCTCATCATCATTATTCAGATTGCCTGGTACTGATAGAATAAATCGATCCATCCATCACCAAGTGAAAAAGCACCCTAGACTTGATCTTCATACCTATTCACAGTGTCTCCCAATCTCTCCATCTTTGCATCTCATCCCAGAATGAGAGGAGAAAAAGTTTGGGTGGGATCTCGAGCTAGTGAAAGATGGCTCTCCCTAGAGTACCCCTGGTTGCTAAGAAACTGCTAAACTCTCTGCTTAAGTTGAAGGCCCCTCTCAATCTGGCCCTCACCTGCCATTTCGTCTTCTTCCTCCTCACTTTTACCAGAAACCATTTCCCCCCATATGGTTAAGGTACTAGCCTTGGTCAACTATGCTGATAACATTTACTGTACATGAAAGTTTTCCCCACTCCTTTCCATTTATTCACACAATAGCTATTCTCTAACGATCACGAAAATTCTCATCTCCCACTGACAGATCACAGTGCTGTGTCCAGCTCAACTCTGAGCTCTTATAGTATCTCCACTCTCTGGATGACTCTTTTGACAAGCAAATCATCCTGCCTGCGATACTTCTTGTCTCAAAGCTGAATGGCTGTTTTTGTTGTTGTTGTTTTTATTCTGAGTGACTTGCCTTCTAAAATAGATAGATCCTGGTTCTCCTAAATTATCCACAGAAAGCTTGTGTGAGTGCAGAAGTAAAAATGTTTTTAAAAATATTTTATCTTGAAATAAGCAAAAACTACCCCCTTAATCCTGAAATAAGAAATCAAATATTTTTATCCTTTGAAGAATCATAGGAATGGAGAGGTTAAGTCTTCTATATTCTGTTGCTTTTGCTGCATTTATCCACCAGACACTGGATTTCTTTATAGATGTATTTATGACATTTTTATGTCTCTCCATTAAGGTTATAAATCTCAAGTACAGTATATGAAATACCTTATTTATTTAGAATATTCAGAGTGCACAGTAACTGTTCAATAACTATTAACCCTGGTCAAGTGGTTAAACCATGAAAACTGAGTTGCCCTATTTTTAAAATAGATGATCATATGTAGTTTTTAAGAATAGCAAGCATTTGCCTGAATGATACCAGTATTAGTCTGCCTCATTACTGACATTCAGTGGAAGGAAAGGAGGGAAGGAAAGTGGAGGAAAGGAAAGAGGGAGAGAGAATGTTATGGCTTGTAGTTTATCGTGCAGAATATAAACTATTAATCCTATTAAACATTGTTACTGGGTACAGGTACAAACAGGATACATATTTCAAAAATTATGAAATAGAATTCTGGGGCGCCTGGGTGGCTTAGTCGGTTAAGCATCCGACTTTCGCTTAGGTCATGATCTAGCGGTTCGTGGGTTCGAGCCCCGCGTCGGGCTCTGTGCTGACTGCCAGCTCAGAGCCTGGAGCCTATTTCGGAGTCTGTGTCTCCCTCTCTCTCTGTCCCTCCCCTGCTCACGCTGTCTCTCTCCTAGAAATAAATAAATATTTTAAAAATATATATAATTCTAACTCTTTGCTTTCTGTGTATATTCAACGAATAGTAAAATATATAATAATATCTTTATCTCCCCTCCCCCATCTACTTAGACATCAGCAAAATTATTTTTCTTTTGCCTACTGTAGCAGAAACATTATTCAAAGTAACCACATTTTACTACCAACAGAAACATTTAAGAAATCACATTTTGCATTAGAGAAAAAAATCAACAAAAATGCCAAATTACTGAATAGTTGATATAATTTATTAGAAGCCAAAAACATGCTGAAAATTTGTAACTGTGCCCAGAGCTACATTTAAGCAAAAGAATCATTACTTCTACTTTGAAGAAAAAGCTTCTAAATCAACAAAGCAAAGAAAGTCAGCTGAACCTTTCTCTGAATTATTTGGCAAACAGCACATTTAGTAATATTTTATATACAAATGATGCCACTTTTCCAAGGTGCTCAAAATATTTTTGCAAACAACCAGTCAGCTTCGGAGTATCATGATTAAACCAATAGCAGTGTTTATGCCTTTGCACAGGAATAAAACTCGATGCCCATAGTTACCAAATTATGTAGAAAGTGGGTCAGATCCCTTTCCACCCCTGACCACCTCCATCTATTTTCCTACAGGTCTGCCTGTTTCCAGATCCTGCACTAAAATAGAAACTGATTTTCCTATCTGGGACTTCCTGTGAAAGGTAAAGAGCAAACCTAGGCATGTCTGGCTGCCACTCAGGAATAGATTGATTCAAAAGATGATTAAGGACATTTTCAGCTGGAGCAAACTACAGCTGGCTTTATAGATAACAATTACTCACTGATAATTGTAGTGTTTGAAAATAACCACTGCTTCCAGAGACATCCACAATTCCTCATAGCTTTCTGGATCTCAGAAGAAATGACTGGCAGCCTCTTTTCCATGACATGATAAACCCAGAGCTTTCACAAACTGAATCAGAATTGATTTCTGATGGCAAATAAGCATATAAAAAGATGCTATACACATATTCTGTCAGAGAAATGCAAGTTAAAACAATGAGATACTACGCACCTATTATAATGTCCAAAATCCAGAACAGTGACACCACCAAATGCTGGTGAGGATGTGTATCAACAGGAACGCTTTATAGAACTGGTAGGATGCAAACTGGTCCAGCCACTTTGGAAGAAAATTTGGTGGCATTTTAAACGAGGCATACTGTTTTCAAAGTTTTTATTTACTTGTTTAAGTAATCTCTACACTCAACATGGAACTCAGGACTCTGAGATCAAGAGTCACATGCTCTTATGACTGAGTCATCCAGGCACCCCAAAACTAAACATACTTTTATCATATAATCCAGTAATCATGCTCTTTGTTATTTACCCAAAGGAGCTCAAGACTTATGTTCACATGAAAACCTGCAGATGGATATTTGTAGTTTTGTTCATAATTGCCAAAACGTGGAAGCAACCATGGCATCCTTCACTGGGTAAGTGAGGAATCCGTGGTACATCCAGGCAATAGAATCTTATTCAGCATTAAAAAGAAATCAGCTATCAAGCTGTGAACAGATAGAGGAATCTTAAATGCATATTACTGATAGAACAACATCTTTAAAAGTTACACTGTATGATTCCAACTATCTGACATCCTGGAAAAGGGGAAAATATGGATACAATAAGATCAATGGTTGGCAAGGGTTAGTGAGAAAAGGATGAACAGGTGAAACATAGAGGATTTTTAGGGCACTGACGCTACTCTGTATGGTACTATAATGGTAGATATATATCATTATGCATTGGTCCAAACCCAAAGAATATGTAACACCAGGAACGAACCTCAATATAAACTATGGATTCTAGGTGATAATGATGCATCAATGTAGGTTTAGTCAGTTAATAAATACAACACTCTGGTGAATGATGCTGATAATGGGGGGAGGCTATGTATATTAGGGGCTAAGGGGCATAAAGTAAATTTATCTTCTCAATTTTCCTGTGAACCTAAGATTACTCTGAAAATAAAAATAAAAAATACTCCTTACCCATTCCCACCATCTTCATAGAAGCTAGTGAGGATAGGGGCCATAGGAAAGCACCAACTCCTTCCCCTACAAATACCAACAAAGACCCTTGCTCCTGGTTTCTGCAATATTCTCCCTTATGATAATATAACAGCACTGTAGCTCATTCTTTTGGGTCATTCTTATGAGCTGCTTTTTCTTAGTGCTCCCTAAAAATGACCCGTGATTGCTTACCACCTGATACTTCTCAACCAGATTCTTTCACTATTCCTCCCACCTAAAACTCATGGAATCAAAACTATGATTTAGAATCCAACATTCAATGCTGCCTTTATTATTCCCACCTTCCAGAACTCTTGCTATTCCGTATCTCCTGATATCCTTAGCACTTTTTCAATTTTTGTATTTAGTACTTTGGAATATTTTCACCAAATACTTTAGTACTTGATACATGAACTCATGATTTTAAGATCATCCATCTAAAATTCTGCTAATTATAAATCATGCCATTATAAATACAAAGGGTCAATTATATACCTAGGCAGGGAGATTAGTTCAATTTCCTGAGTGGCTAAACTTCATACTTCTATTCTCCCAATAATCAAGCTAGTACTCTAGGTCAGATCTATTTTAGGATGTAGGTAAGAGGTAGCTAAACTATAGTTTCAAAAGCCTAACCCTTATCTCTCAGCCTCACTCTGCATAGAAAATTTTCCAATTGCATTTCTAATATTAGAATCATACCATTGTTATTTAAATTTAATGTAATATCTTACGCTTATCTCCCTTTCGCACAACTATATTGTCTTGGGATTTTTAGAATCCCTCTTTCTCTGACTCCCTCTTGTCTCCCTTAATTAAGCTCCCCAAGGCAAACACAGTGTGTTACTCTCACCTCCCAAGGCCTATGGCAGTGCCTGGGATATGGTGAATGCTCAATAGATGTGTGTGGACAAACCCATTCAATGTTTGAGTAAAAGATTAAAAGTAAATACCATATTCAAGAGCATATTCACTGAAGACATTAACTCTATTTTATCTTTTTTCAATGTGTGTGCATTTGCAGCTACTGCCAAAACATTTAAAACAGAGCTAAACAATGTAGATAATAGTAAAGGTGCAGTGTTGTCCACGTAGATTTGGCAGGGATCTCAGCAGAGCTTCTCCTTGGAACCTTCTCTAAAATCTAAAGAGGGGGCGCCAGGGTGACTCAATCAGCTAAGCATCCAACTCTTAAGTTCAGATCAAATCATGACCTCACGTTTGGGGAGATCAATCCCGTGTGGAGCTATATGCTGACAGCAGGGAATCTGCTTGGGATTCTTTCTCTCCGTCTCTGCCCCTCCCCAACTAGCACTCTCTTGCATGTGCTCTCTCAAAATAAATAAACTTTATAAATCCAAAATGAAGAAGGCAGGGCATGGGCTGAATTGTGTCCCAACAAAAATATGTTCTTCCAAATCCCTAGTACTTTAGAATGTAATTGCATCTGGAGATAGGGTCTTTAAAGAGGCAACTAAATTAAAATAAGGTGATTTGAGGCACCTGGGTGGCTCAGTGGGTTAAGCGTCTGATTTCGGCTCAGGTCATGACCTCATGGTTAGTGGGTTCAAGTCCCATGTTGGGTGCTGTGCTAATGGTTAGCTCAGAGCCTGGAGCCGGTTTCAGATTCTGTCTCCCTCTCTCTCTCTGACCCTCCCCGGCTCATGCTCTCTGTCTGTCTGTCTCTCTCTCAGAAAAAATTAAAACCTTAAAAATTTTTTAAAAAAATAAAACAAGGTGATTAAGGTAAGCCCTAATCCCATATGACTACCATCCTTACAAGAGGAATTTGGATACAGATAATAGGCAGAGTTAAGACTGTGAAGACACAGTGAGAAGACAGCCATATATAAGCCAAGGTGAAAAGCCTCAGAAGGAACCAAACTGACACCTTGGTCTTGGGACTTCTAACTTTCAAAATTCTGAGCAAGTAAGTTTGTTTTCCTTCCCTTCCCCTATGTTCATCTGTTGAGTTCCTCAAGTTCCACATATGAGTGACATGATGTGATATCTTTCTCTGACTTATTTTGCTTTTAGCATAATACCCTCCAGTTCCATCCATGTTGCTACAAATGGCAAGATTTCATTCTTTTTCATTGCTGATATATATACATACATATATATATATATACATACATATATATATATATATATACATACATATATATATATATATACATACACACACATATCATCTTTACCCATTTGTCGATCAATGGACATGTGGGCTCTTTCCACAATTTGGCTATTGTTGATAGTGCTACTGTAAACATTGGGAGCCAAACTGTAAGAAACTTTTATATATAGAGATCAAACTGAGGGTTGTTGGAGATGGGGCTTTAAGCAGGGCTGGGTTAAATAAGTGACAAGCATTAAGAAGGGCACTTTTCCGGATGAACTCTGGGTGTCATATATAAGAGATGAATCACTGGGTTCTACTCCTGAAGCCAAAACTACACTATTTTAACAAACATGAAAATACATTTTCATGAAAATACATTTTTTATACAATTAACCTAGTTTTTAAATTAACTGAGTTTTTCAGGGTGCCTGGGTGGCTCAGTCAGTTGGGGCCCAACTTCAGCTCAGGTCATGATCTCGTGGTTCATGAGTTCGAGCCCCACTTTGGGCTCAGGCTGACAGCTCATAGCCTGGAGCCTACTTTGGCTTCTGGGTCTCTCTCTCTGCTCCTCCCCCACTCATGCTCGCTCTTGCTCATTCTCGCTCTCTCTCCCTCCCTCTCTCTCTCAAAAATAAACATTAAAAAAATAAACGTAAGTGAGCTTTAGAGAATGAGAGGCTTCCTAAGGATATTTGGCTGATTTATTTCAGAAACTGTTTCAATAATGCCTAGGTGACTTCAAAGTCTATATTCTTTTTTTTTCAATGTGTTTTTCTGTACATATGTATATATGTACAGAAATTCACCACAAAAGATGCTATTCTCTCATTTCCATATCTTCTTCCTCTTCAACACCCCTGATATAAAGGACATTATTACACCTTATTAAAACTGCACCCAGATGTCCAGCCAATGCTCCATCTATGTATTCTGTGTTTGCAAGCTGCATGTTCATATAGCCCTCTGGAAATACCTGGTAGCCTTTGTACTCCATTCCCCACTTGAGGGAATTACTGGTTTTCCTGTTAATCCATTCAGGAAAGGTTTGGGACTGAGAAGCAAACTCATCTCAACTACAAGCAAATGCTGCAGGCCACTCACCACCGACCCAACTGTGCCCATCCCTCATGACTGGAGTAGCTATGCCTGGTTGTGAATTGCAGAGCTTCCAGAGGAAAAAAAATGTCTATATTCTTTTTTGAATAAAGTCTATGTTCTTTATGACTCCTACAGGATAAAAAGGCTCTGATGGCTGAAAGGCTGGAACAAAGATGCCCTTATGTCCACATGCAAGAGAATATCTACAGGCACAATCTGGAAGTAGACTGGAGGTAGCTGATATTTTTTTTAATCACATCTCTAAAATTATAGTATGTGCCAGAATAGAAGATGAACATTTTCACAACAAAAAGTAGAAAACAAAGAAAAATAGAAAAAGAAGGTGGAGGAGGGAGAGATGGAAGAATCCAAAGGTGACTTTTCATTGAGTTGTTATTTTTATATGGTGAGCAAGCACTTAGGGCCAGAACTAGAATAAACTGAAAACAAAAGGCAAAGTATCACCACTATGAAGTTCGTGTTAGCAATAATTTTCAAGAGTCCACCATCTTGAGATGGAAACTAGGTTATACTTGGAACATAGATCTAAATCTGTTCCTACCATAATCCAGAAGTCAGAGCAAAGGAGGCACTGCTATATTTCTCTTCCAATTAATTTTTTGTTAGTTATATATTGATCACATACTTATTCATTTTTACTGAAATATTTAATAGTTTTCTGGAAGTGATTTGCATCCCCAAAGGACATTTGACAATGTCTAGAGACACTTTTGTTGGCACAATCAAGGGAGGGTGTTACTGGCATGTAGTTGACAGAGGTTAGGAATGCTGCTAAAGATCCTACCATTCACTTAACAGCCTCACACTCCCAACTTGCAACAAAGAATTATCCAGCTCAAAATGTCAATAGAAATGAGGGTTCCTGCATAA
This sequence comes from Hyaena hyaena, assembly GCF_003009895.1. Taxonomy (NCBI): domain Eukaryota; kingdom Metazoa; phylum Chordata; class Mammalia; order Carnivora; family Hyaenidae; genus Hyaena; species Hyaena hyaena. Next base: position 21,085 of record NW_024082435.1, read on the forward strand.
GAAGGCACTCTTTTTGTCTGTGCCAGCTTGCTTTGTACCAGCCGTAATGATATATTCATTCTGACCGTATGTAATATGCGTAATACAGGAGAATTCATTGAATGTATGTAACCTGGCTTTTTAATTTTTTTAAACTATTTATTTTTGAGAGACAGAGAGAGACAGACCATGAGCAGGAGGAGCAGAAAAAGAGGGAGACACAGAATGTGAAGCAGGCTCCAGGCTGTCAGCACAGAGCCTGACCCAGGGCTGGAACTCACAAATTGTGAGATCATGACCTGAGCCAAAGTCAGATGCTTAACTCACTCAGCCACCCAGGTGCCTCTTGGTTTGCTTCTTCAAAATTAACCAGCTCTTTTTCATGGCACCTTGGAGATAGTAGGCTGCTTCAGGGTGAAACTGAACATCTCTTTCCAGCTATTGGCTGCCAGAAACTCACTGAAGTGGACAACAAACACAAACTTCGCTTCTTTTTGAGTAGCGAATGGCCACAAAAGTTGTTGCTGATGAACTAGGTGAAGAATGGAAAGGTTATGTGGTCCGAATCAGTGGTGGCGATGACAGACAAGCTTCCTATGAAGCAGGGTGTCTTGACCCATGGCCGTGTCTGCCTGCTGCTGACAAAGGGGCATTCCTGCCAGCAGCCAAGGAGGATTGGAGAAAGAAAGCACACATCTCGTCAGGCTTGCTCTGTGGATGCCAGTCTCAGGGTTCTCAACTTGGGTCATCATGAAAAAAGGGGAAAAGGATATTCCTGGACTCACTGATACTACTGTGCTTGGGGCCCCAAAGAGCTAGCGGAACCCACAAACTTTTTCATCTATTGAAGGAAGAGGATGTCTGCCAGTATGATGTGATAAAGTCCCTAAACAAAGAAGGTAAGAAACCTCGAAACAAAGCACACAAGCTTCAGTGTCTTGTTACTCTACAGGTCCTCTAACACAAACGTTGACGTACTGCTTGGAAGAAGCAGTGCACTAAGAAAAATAAGGAAGAGGCTGCAGAGTATGCTAAACTTGTGGCCAACAGAATGAAGGGGGCCATAGAAAAATGCCAGGAACAGATTGCTAACAGACAGAGGCTATCTTCTCTGGGAGCTTCTTAGTCCAGTCAAAAATGAGGTTTTTCTAAGAGTAACAAATAAAATCAGACATAAAAAAAAACTATAGTTCTGCAATGCATTACTAGTATTTGTTTTATATAGAACTGCATGTATGGTATGAAATTTCATTTACCAGTCAACATGTGTGTTTTGTTTTCTATTATTACCTGATGCACAGTGAATATTTTTTTTAACTGATTATTTTCCAGGATTAGAATGCTAATATCAAAAATATCACAGTTTCATATCCAGAAGATACTATTTTATACCTGGGCTCCAAGATACAGTACAATATATAAACAAATAATATATTTCCTTTCAATGTATTTTTATGATAGCATATCATGGATTTTACTTTTCCTCCCAAATTATCTCTGAAATATTGAAATGTATCTTATATATTTCTATGTCCCACATTAGGGAATTTTTAAGTTAAAAGTCATTTAAATTTCCTACTCATTTCATTTGTACATATTAGATTTGCACAGATTAGGTTCAATTGGGCAAACATTTATTGAGCCCTGGAGAAATAACAATGACTAAGACAGAGTTCCTAGCTGTGAAGAGCTTACTTCTGGTGAAAGAAAAACATGAACAGCAAAATATTTTTCCTTGTAGTTGGAATTACAAGGTATAAAATAAAGTTTCTTTCTTTATACTTAACCCTTGCCCCCGGACTCAAATGTCTACCAACCAGTTTTCCTGTTTCCTTATAGTCTTACCAATTACCAATTTTAATAATTTTAATGTTATACTGATTCAAGATCCATGATTTCTAAGGCAAATTTTGAATCATTTGGGACCTTTTGATTCCTTCCAATTATTTTCTATAGTTAATACTACAGGGAAATTTCAAGTATGTGGATTTTTTTCTTTAAGAATATTTCCTTAAGAGAGAGGCAAACCATGAGAGACTCTTGAATGCTGACAAAAACTGAGGACTGATGGATGTGGGGGGGAGGGGGGATGGGCACTGAGTGTTATGTGGAATCTAATTTGACAATAAACTATTTGTAAAAAAAAAAAAATAAAAAATAAAAAAAAGAAAAAGAATATTTCCTTAAGATAAATTTCAGAGGGGTTGTATTGCTGAGCCAGTTTTTACTCTAAGAATATTGTTACTTATGAAACCACTGCCAGCTTCCATTGCAATTAGAGTATAATGGCTTAAAGTCATTATATACTTTCTAGCAATGAGTTTTACCTATGAAAAAAGTTTTGGAATTGAGTGAGATTTTAAATGCACCTTAAATTTTGTTCAAATTCTAGATCTCTGTAACTCTTTTACAATAAACTTTCCTGTATTCTATCATAGCAGCACTTTCAACAATAGCCAAATCATGGAAAGAGCCTAAGTGTCCATCAACTGACAAGTGGATCAAGAAGATGTGGTTTATCTGTACAATGGAATACTACATGGCAATGAGAAAGAATGAAATCTGTCCATTTGTAGCAACGTGGTTGGAACTAGAGGGTGTTATGCTGAGCAAAATAAGTCAGGCAGAGAAAGACAGATACCATATGTTTTCATTTATAGGTGGAACAGGAGAAACTTAACAGAGAACCATGGGGGAAGAAAAGGGGAAAAAGTAGTTGGGGAGAGAGAGGGAGGCAAGCCATGAGAGACTCTTAAATACTGAGAACAAACTGAGGGCTTATGGGGATCAGGGAGAGGAGAACGGGGGTGATGGGCATGGAGGGGGAGACTTGTTGGGATGAGCACTGGGTGTTATATGGAAACCAACTTAACAATAAACTATGAAAGAAAAGAAACCAATAAACTTTCCTGTATACTAATTTGCACTATTTTCTGAAATTAAATGTTTAGGTCATATGCTGATTTATCTGTTAGACTCCTAAGTCTTTTCCCATAAACTTAAACACAGAATCATTATTAATCAAACAGTCCCACCATCATTTGGCTTATAGGTTTTTTTTTTTTAATGTTTTATTTATTTCTGAGAGAGAGACAGCGTGAGCAGGGGAGGGTCAGAGAGAGAGGGAGACACAGAAACCGAAGCAGGCTCCAGGCTCTGAGCTGTTAGCACAGATGATGTGGGGCTCGAACCCACCAACTGTGAGATCATGATCTGAGCCAAAGTCAGACGCTTAACCGACTTAGCCACTCAGGCACCCCTTGGCTTATAGGTTCTTAAGGGACTGTTGTATTCATGATACATTTAAACAGATTTTGAACAACAAAAAGAAATCAGAATCCTGATCTTTATCCATTCATCCATCAACGGACATTTGGGCTCTTTCCATACTATGGCTATTGTTGTAGTGCTGCTATAAACATTAGGATGGATATGTCCCTTCAAAACAGCACACCTGTATCTCTTGGATAAATACTTAGTAGTGCAATTGCTGGGTCGTAGAGTAGTTCTTTTTTTTTTTTTTTTTTTTTTTTTTTTTAACCTCCATACTGTTTTCTAGGGTGGCTGCAGCAGTTTGCATTCCCACCAGCAGTGCAAAAGAGATCCTCTTTCTCTGCATCCTCACCAACATCTGTTGTTGGCTAAGTTGTTAATGTTAGCCATTTTGACAGGTGTGAGGTGATATCTCATTGTGGTTTTGATGTGTATTTTCCTGATGAGTGATGTTGAGCATTTTTTCAGTGTCAATTGGCCATCTCTATGTCTTCTTTGGAGAAGTATCTGTTCATGTCTTTTGGCCATTTCTTCACTGGATTATTGGGGTGGGGGGAGGTTTCCTGAGCAAATTATTGAAGTCATCTCCTTGTTGGTCTTCTGCTGCCAGTGTTCATCACCATCTACTTGCCCTCCCACATCACCCCTCAGCACACTCCTTATCTTGGTCAGAGAGCTTTATAAAATACATATCTCATCATGTGACTACTTCTCTTCCTGATCTTATTTTAAATATTTGAGTTTTCTGCTGTAACTGAGATGGTGATGAATAAAACTCAAGTTCACCATCACAACTGGACAAAATGAGAAATTTTGGATTGTTTTAAGCAACAGTTGCCAAGCTTTTTCCCCCCAAAACAGGATTTCTAGGATAGAAAACTGCCAAACAGATTTGTGATCCTGCCTGAAACATGCCCCATTCCCTGCTCTATCCTCCAATCTCACTTCAGAATCTTTTACATTCAAAATATGGACTGTGAGCCCAGCCATGGTAAAGACAGAAGATAATATGTATACAAACTTCAAAAGCTACAAATACATTGCAAACAACTACAACATATACTTGTTTAGTTAAATAAAGTGGCAGATCCTTCAAGTCCTCCTAAACTGTTCTCATTAATAGTTAATGATTCTTTTTCCTTTGAGATGCTTTGAGTTCTATAAAAAGCAACTCTTTGAATACATAAACAGATCTCAAAGAAAGAATGAACCCAAGAATGATCTTTGTCCCTTTCCCACAGTCACAGACAATTCCTTCAGTATCCAAAACCAGGGGCATAAGGATTGTTTTACTTTTAGGTGCATAAGCTTTTTCAATGGTATTTTTAAGCTATAATAAGCCAGACAATGTGCTATGGGAACCCACTGGTGCCAGGGAAAGCCCCTCATTATTCCAGGAGTTTCTGAGGGCAGTGGCTGCACCCATCATGAGGATCAGTACCAAGTAAGTATTCAATAAACATTCAGTGAATATTAGAAGCAAAATATTGCCAAATGGAGAGATAGTATTGAAAAAGAGGTACATCCCAACTGCTGCAAAGGAGAAGGCTTGGTACCAACTAGCTCAGTGGGGTGAGCGGAACCAGGGAAGCCTTCTGGGCAGAATGTTGTGGACAGGGCTCTTTGAGTTAGAAGACAGCTTGTGCTGCTCCCACTTCAGGGAATTCTCTTACCTATTTGTCTACATGCTAAACTCTTATTCATCATTCAAGACCCAGATGAAGTCTCAACTCCTCAGTGGAGCCACTCCCCACCATCACTCCCCCCATCAAAATCTTCTGGACTCCAGAAGCAGAGTGCTTTATTTATGCCTACATGCTCATGCTAGGTTCGTATCATGTATTAATGTCCTCTAACTTAGTGATTTTGCTAAAACACTTATATTGTACTTACTACATAGCAGTCAGCATCCTGCCAGCTTTGCAATACTACCTCACTTAATCTACCCAGTTACCTACATGTGGTCTTACTATTATCCTACTTTACAGCTGAGAAAACTGTAGCCCAGACTTTTAGCATTCTGCCTCTTGCACTACAGAGCAAGCTTCCAATTAGAAGAAAATGCATGGTTTCCATCATTATAACCTCAGCTTTTTACACATGACTTACCAAATTATAGACTTTGAAACATATGTATGTATTGTTGAATAAAGAACATTTGGCAGAGATGCCTGTCCAAACAGAAGTGACTCTATTCATTTTAATTCACTCAGTTCAATTCTTTTATATATTCTTCCCTTAACAACTAAAATGTTTGGTGAATTATTGCTCCTAGCTTTAAAAAAGATGAAAATAATAATTAGCGACTTAACTATTGTTCTCAAGCTCAAGTAAAGCCCCTCGAGATGTAGTTAACTCATTTACTTCAGAAAGACAAGTCTCACATCACTGCCTTAAATAAACAAACAAGATGTAGTGCTTGCAAATTTTCTGTGAGAAATCAGTTCAAACCTGTGCCAGCTGTACAATGCTGTTCAATGTGCTACTGAAGAACAGGGGAGGTCTAGAGCTAAAGCTGTTGCTGATGAGAAGATGAGCACACTGTCCTCATCACCAGCCCTGTCCATGTCAGGGCAGTGTGTAGAAAGACCTAGAGCACAATGAGAAGAGGTGACTCGTGAGCAAACCCTCCTTAACCACCCTGACTCTAATCATTTGGAGGGTCAAGATCTGCTTGGTATCAACAAGTAAGATCTTGCACCGATGGTGTCAGACATCTAGAAGATGTGAAACTCTATATATGCAGTGCACTGTCTGAACAGAGAGTGAAATGGCATTAGGTACGACTTCACTGCCATCTCGATCTCCTGAAATTTTGGTTGTTTTTAACTACCAAAAATTAAGCCTATCCTGGACAATGGAGGCATTGATTTTTGTAAAGTCCCAAAAGAACACTACTTTTCCTTCAAGGATTACGATCTCATTCATTTGTGACAAGTACCCAAGTTAAAATGCCAGCACCCCATGAGGAGGTAAACCTTTTATTATTATCACCTAACACTTTGTTTCCCCAATAATTCCCAGAAGTTAGTAAGCCTGAAGGCAAGGATAAGAAAAGGACCCAGACTTGTGCCAGGGGCAAGGAGAGACATCCCAGGAGAGAGAAGAACAACCACTCTAAGTGAGGAAGGCCCAAAAGGCCTACATACTGTGCTTCCAGTTTTCCCAGGTCAGCTGTGTCACCAGAACAAAGCGGAGCTGCAGGGAGATCCAGGACATCACAACTAATAATCAGTTTCTACTCAGGAAGCATTTTCAGTGAGAGAAAAGTTTGTCTTTAATAAATAAGTGGTTATAAAAAAAAAAAAAAAAAAACAGAAGGTTTTGGTGAGTAGAACCATAGGCCAACCCCCATGACACCTGGAGAATAATCCATCAGCTCAGCAGTGGTACATGGCTAGACAGAACTAACGGTTGAAATTACTCACAACTGGACAGCAACTCAGTGTTCTATTCTGTCCTCACAGAAGGTCAAGGTGCACAGTTGCCCCTCGCATTGCCAGATGGTAAAATGTTTGGTTTCATAAATAATACGAATATGTCATTGAGACACTGTTGATGGCTTACTCTTGTTTATCCAGTCATGTTCTGGAAACAATAAATGCAGAAGATCTGCCATCTCTGTCACATTCTAATCATTGGACTAGTGGACCAAAGCTACCTGGTGACTGGAACTTCCAAAATAACTAAGTGTGGGTTTAGGCTCCAGTGCACAAAAGGTACACTTTCAGTTGAGCTGAAAATGAAGAGAAGCTGAAAGATCCTTGACACAGCTGGTACAAGGGAATGACAATGATAAAAAGAGACTTAAAGTCCTTTACACTGAAGTCAGGCCAGGAGCCAGGGCTGCCCTGAACTGTTGTGCAGGTTGTACCCTGCACAAGTGTACCCAGTTTAAGAAAGCATAACTGGAAACAATTCTACAAGCCAAGTAATGGCTTGAGCAGGACTGTACCAACTACCGAAATGGTACTATTTTTTAACTGGTCTGCCCAAAGTGTGTTCTTTTTAAGAAGTGGTTCACCCTGCAGGTGTACATTTTTCTTAGTAAAGACAAAACACACCTTGTATACATGCAGAACTCCTATCAAGTCCCATTCAATTGGGTGTGAGCAGGAGCAAAATACAAAGTTGAGAGGTCATCTGCCCCCACACACACACCTACAATTCTTGATCTTACCTCCTACAGACCTCACTCAACTCAGAGTCTCTGCTCTCACAACAGGCAAAGGGAGCAGAGGTGTTGTGCATACATATGGACATCTGCCCAATTCAGAAGTGAGGTGAGTGGCAGTTGGAGATCGTTGAAAAGAGCTGTATGATGGGACTACCACTCTCACCATCTCACCACTCTAACCATGTGGCCTTGAACAGGTTATTAATCTCATTTGTCCAATGAGAACAATAGTACCTACAAGATAGAGTTTTAAATGAGCTAATGATACATAAAGTCTTAAAAGCCACAGTTCACACAGATCCTTTATATTATGATCTCTATAATTACTAGCTATTAATCCATAAAAACACTATAAGTAGATGCTATGATTATCTTCCCCCCTTTACAGATGAGAAAACTGAGGCATGGGGCCCAAAGTTGCCCACTCAGTAAATGGCAGACCTAGAAATGGAACCAGAGCCTGTCATACCCACTGAGCAATGTTGCGTCTTAAGCACTACAGGTTGCAAGTGGGGCAAAGGGATTCTTCTTCAATGTTGCAAAATTAAAAATTAATGATTTCTCATCAGGAACTAGAATTTTATATGTTCTTTTATTTCTTAGTATGAAACTCTACCCAGGTAAACCAAGCCATTTTCCTAAGTGCTGACCCTGCTGGCCCCCAGGGCCATTGTATCTTCCTGAGTCTGCATATTAAAATGCAATTCCTGGCTCCCCACCCCAAACCTATTAAATCAGATTTACTGGAGTAGAGCCCAGGAGTCTGAATTGTTAACAAACTCCCTCATATAACCATCCTACTCCCCCCCTTATAACTCATGTACCCCAAGGTTGGGAGCCAGGTCTACAGATTCTCGTTCCAATTCTGTTTTGTTTTTTTAATAAATCCTCAATAGGTACCTGGAATGTTCTGAGTTTCAACACATACAACTCAAAACCTAAAAAAAAAAAAAAAAAAAAAGGTACTGCTTCACTTGTCTTTTACAAATAACACAGTCTCGGGTAAAAGTGCCGAGTCTGTGGAAGGTACAGGATGAATGGAAGTCCCATTGCTACCATTTATCCAGACCGTTTCCATTAGGAAAGGAAACATTAACTTCATAATTATCCCCACATCTCCAGGTCTGTGGTGGTTCTTTTAATTGCTTGTTCAGGATGAAAAAGTTAACTCTTTCCTACCACATTCATGGTTTTCAGTTACACAGAAGCAAAAACGAATCATCGTTGAGGTTAACAGGGGCTGCCCTGGTGACCTGTGATCTGCAGGCGTGTTCACTCTGAAGGGTTCACTCTGAACACACCTGCCAGATACAAATTCCTCCATGGTACAGTCACTACAGAGAGCTTTTGAATTTCTAGCACATGATGTTATTCTAAACAAATATGTGTTGTTTAAATCACTCAGAAAGTAACTGACTCACAAGCTACCCAGTCTCCTGACCACCACAAAAGCCCACAGTTCAGCCATGCAACTAGACTCTGGGACATTCAGTGACCACATGTTGAGAGTACAGTCTTGTTCTAACAAACAAAAAATAGTAATAATTCCCAAGGTCTGTGCTCCGTGTTTTTTATAGTTAACTTATACAGTGAAAAGTACCAGGAAGAAGGGAGAAATATGTGCAGCTGGTCCCTTCCCAATTAAACACCAGCTCTTTGGTTAGCAATGGTCTGAGCCTGCAGCATTTGGGTTGTTTTTCCCCTGAGCTATTATGATGATCATTAGTTCAAATAAAAATCTGCAAGCAAGCTGCTAATAAAGATAATAAATTTGCTTCTTTACAAACCTGATTGTGGAGCATTTTTGGCTTATTATCTTATTTAATTGTCTAAGGAAACTAAGTGTTGTGGCTCATTTGTTGAAGTTTATAATACTTGGATCATTTTCTTTGCTTACAGAGCAGGCCAGAACATTTCAGCATTGAAGAATGTGTAGTTCATCTATGAAGTATAGGCTTTTGAATATGCATTTTGACTATGGTGGAAAATTTATTCATTCAAAAGCTCATTACTTTATATTGGAATGTCATTTGGATGGAAATCAATACAATATTCTATAAGCAGATGTGTCTCTGTATAGAGGGAAAGGAGACACCCAACTCATTGGATCAGGAGCCTACTTTGCCCTAGAAATAGATACTTTGTAGACAGTACTGTGGTGGGCTAATAATAATAGAGAGGGGGGAGCCTAGGTGGCTCACTTGGTTAAGCATATGACTCTGGATTTTGGGTCAGGTCATGATCTCACAATCAATTCCCACATGGGGCTCTGTGCTGAGCATGAAGCCTGTTTGGGACTCTCTAGCTCTCTCTGCCCCTCCCTCACTTGCACGGTGTCGATCTCTCAAAAATAAACAAACATTAAAAAAAATAACATCTGTTATAAGTATGTCCCAAATATTACATGAGACACACTTAAACTAAAATGATAGGCTTCTTGATCTGAAACTCAAGTTTAACTGGGCATCCTGAATTTTTATTTGCTAAATTTCATAGTTGTCATGGAGGGTTATGATAGAATAGCATACAGAGTGAGGAAACACTAAAAATGAAGGAAATAGAAGAAATGTACAACATAAGGCTATGTCTGGGAGGGTGGACATTATTAAGGAGCTATGTAGGAGGCCTTGAATCCACAAGGAGGCAACTCTAAGTGTTCAGAGATGGTGAGGTATGGTGGGGAGGGGGATGAATCCTAAGAGCTGGAGGCACTGAAAATGAACACCTCACCTATTTAGCTAAGGCTCATGCCTGCCAAGAAAATCTCATTTTAGCAACACTTATCTCTAGAGGAAAAAAAAGTAATCTTCATCATCCGCTATGCCATCTATGGCTAGACACACACACACACACACACACAGCATGTGTGAAAGCTGGAATACCTCTAGGTGCATGGCAGCACCATGATGATTTGGGCCACTTATTAACAGTAACTTTTTCCTCAATGGGAAGCCAAAACTTTTTATGCTCCAAGTAAATAGACCACAGAGAATTTATTCTCAATTAATTTGCTACCAGGAATGTAAGTTTGGGTCAGGCTCATACATACACACACACACACACACACACACACACACACGAGCGTGCGTCACCCTATTTGTAGGTGACTCTTCCAAAGCAAAGAGAATTTAAAGTGTATCAATGGTATCTACTGCACTTCATTGTTTGCCTCACTGCCCTTCCAACCCCCCACTCAAAGCAGGAGATTCTTTCAATCTCCATTGAAATTTCCCCATTACTGGAGAAGAGGTCAGAGGAAAACCACTTAGCTTTGGATGACTTTATAGCTATTTCAGGTATGAACCACCTTTGCTCAAGTGGTCTTCAAGGTAGAGGCTGAACAGGAGTTGGAATGGGAAAATATGGTTGCTTCCTCTCCTGATTTCTCCTGAATGCAGCTTTCTAGAGAAGATTCTTAACAATAACATCACTTGCTTAGTTTTTTTGTGTGTCAAGAGGACTTCTTAGCACTTTAACATATTAGATCTCAACAGAACCCAGTAAGGAGAGTACTAGTATCATCCTTGTTTTATTAATGAGAACACTGAAGCACAGAGATTAAATAACATGCCCACAGTCACAGTTATATATGACAATCTGGATGCAGAATCTAGGGTCCTCACCACTCTGCACCCTGCCTCTTCCACTATTTCAAGTGAATTCCTAAGATACCAGGCACAACTATAACCAAACACTAATGAAAGACTCATCCAGCAGAGGTAAATAGAAAGAGCTCTAATTTATATGAGAAGACCTCAGTTCAAGCACTCTGACTTAAGACCATAGACAAATTCCTCTCAGTTCATGATTGTAAATTTTTTAAAAAAATAAAGACCAAAGTCAAAAAAAGGAATGAAGCATCCATCATCACAATTAATACATTCTGGCTCTTCAAGGAATATACAAATAATTTCTTCAGAATTAATAATGTCTGATATTCAAAAAGTATGGCAAAATGGATTCTATTTTTCCAAAGCACTTGGTCAGAAAGATTCAAAAACATTTACATACCCTTTGATCCAATAATTCTAATTCTCAGACTATCCTAAAAAGCTATCTTAAGGACAAGCTTTATAGATAAAGATGTTAATCAAAACATTATTATGCACATTGTATATACAAACTATGTGTATAACTGTAATACTGTATATTAAAAATTATGGGTTCTAATACTTGAAAAGTTGATCTTTTGCTTAAAATCAGTCCTTGACTTTCTCAATATCACTGAAGGCCAGAGATCATTCAAGGAAGTAATGAACTGGCAACCAGGACTTCTTCAGGTTAAAGAAATTACTTTATTCTCTTCTTTCACAAGAAAGACAAATTACAGGAAAGCAAGATCAAGCAAGGAAATTTGTTTTCAAAGGAACCTCTTGCAGAGAGCATCCTGGAGTCACTCATTTCATCCCAATCTCCTACTCTGCCTTCATCTTTGTCTTGATATCAAAGAGCCTTTAGGATCAGAGTGGTCACAGAGAGGAAGTCTGCAAGATGCACCCTCATCAAAGGAATATGACATTCTACAGCCAGGTAGCAAACCAAGTCAGTGTTACAAAGATTTCCAATATCCACTAACAACTTTTTAAAAGGTGTTTCTGTTCAGAGTGCCGAGACACTCTCAACTGTTCAGATTTCTTCTAAATGCTTGGTAATAATCAGAGAAGAGAAAGAGCTGAAATTAGAATCCCACATTTTAGAGTTAAATCTATAAATTCACATCTAGATCATACTCTTGTCAGTTTACATGTACAAAGTACATAACAAAAGGGTAGGATGGGTCCAAACCTCTGATAGATGATCGTATGACTAGCTCTTCAAGAAAGGATTAGATCTTATGCAAGTAGCAGACTGTAAGAGATTACGTTCTCTCAGTCCATCTCTGAATATCTGAATATTGGCTACACATATCTCTTGATCCATTGAACTAAAGTTAACCATCTTGGAATGAGTACTCATATTCTAAGCTTAATAAGAGAAAAAAATTCCTGCAAATGATGGATTCTACCCTGAGAAATGTACCAGGTGCACTTTTCTAAGCCATGAATTTGTTTATTCTGACACACACACACACACACACACACACACACACACACACACACAGCAAGTCATTGTGAAATTCGTTTGAGTCCTTCTCACCAAGAAACTGGTAAAACTCATCAGCCAGGAGTCAGCATGGTCTCCACCCAGACTCCATCCAAATCCTTTCTTCCCCCATCATGTTGGTTTTACTTGTCTGCTTTTCTCTCACTTCTGCCTCTGAATTCTGATCTGAACTGGAAAGGATTATTCCTTCCATCAAGATTTTTACACAAATTTAAGTCAATTCCCCTTCCCTATGTCTACAGTTGCTCAAAGGACTTAATGTAATTTCAGAGCTTTCACTGACACCCATCTGCTGTTCTAGTCACTGCTAACTCAGGGTTCCTTCTACCCCAGTATATGTTCCATAAACCACCTGCTGCTGCCTGTTATCTAAGATTATTCTCACCACCACCACTACCATGATGTCAGGAGTTTACCATATAACTGCTTCAAGCCCATTCTTTGACTTAGAATTGTCCTTCATTTCAGTGAAGTGTGGTTAAACTTTCATCAGCCTGATTCTCCCAGTAAAACATAACTAAGACCACTTCCAAAGCAGCCCCATAAGTAGAGTGTGTCTAGTAAGAATTCTCTGCCATGGGAAGCATAGAGAAAAAACAGAAACAACAGTGGTGACAGTGGACATCCCTGTCATGTTCCTGATTTCAGGGGGAAAGCTCTCAGTTTTTCCCCAGTTGAGGATGATGTTAGCTGAGGGCTTCTCATAGATGGCTTTTATGATGGTTAATTAAGTTACTTCTATCCTGACTTTCTTGAGGGTCTTTATTAAGAAGGGATGCTGTATTTTGTAGAATGCTTTTTCTGCATCTATTGACAGGACCATATAATTTTTATCTTTTCTTTTGTTGATGTGATGTATCACATTGATTGATTTGCGACTATTGAACCAGCCCTGTAACCCAGGAATGAATCCCACTTGATCATGGTGGATAATTCTTTTTATATGCTGTTGGATTTGATTTGCAAGTATCTTGTTGAGGATTTTTGCATCTGTATTCATCAGGGATATTGGCCTGTAGTTCTTTTTTTCTGGGTCTCTGTCTGGCTTGGGAATCAAAGTGATGTTGGCTTCATAAGATGAATCCGGAAGTTTTCTTTTGATTTCTATTTTTTGGAATAGCTTGAGAAGAATGGGTATTAATTCTGTTTTAAATGTCTGGTAGAATTCCCTAGGGAAGCCATCTGGCCCTGGGACTTTATTTTTCAGGGAGATTTTTGATAACGGATTCAATTTCCTCACTTGCTATGGGTCTGTTCAGATTTCCTATCTCTTCCCATGTGAATTTTGGTAGAGTCAGTGTGTATTTAGGAATTTGTCCATTTCTTCCAAGTTGTCCAATTTGTTGGCATGTAATTTTTCATAGTATTCCCTGATAATTGCTTGTATTTCTGAGGGGTTGGTTGTATTAGGTCCATTTTCATTCATGATTTTAACAGAAAAGCTGGAAAACTCCAAAGGTAGACCACATCTGGCACAGAGTTTTCCCTGTGTTTAATCACAAAGGATGGATGACTGCTTGCAAATTATTTGGTTTCTGATATGATGCAACAAACAATTAACTAATTTGAGGAACCCAGCTTAGAAGGTTGATTTACTAATCAGTGGTACTGATATCTGGATTAGTAGATCACCTTTAATAATTACCATGAGGCCAACATACAAACATACTGAAGATTCACAAATCTTTTCGAAGAATAAAATAGTAATCATATTAATAAATACCATTTATTTCATTCTTCTTTTCCCACAGATTACTTTCACAAAAACCATGCAAAATGAATCACTTACTCATTTAACAAATATTTACTGGATTCCTACTATGTTCCAGTCACTCAGCTAAGACCCAGGTTGCAAAGGTGACACAGACCTTGATGAGAAGACCAGAGTGTACCGTAAAAAGTGTTCATGTGAGTTGCAGAAGAAGGCGAAAAACTATCAGGGGAGATCGGAAAAGGTTTCTTGAGGAAGCAGCATGAAAATGAGGAAACTACTGCAGAAGTCCACCCACTGAGTGACTGGAAGCAGAATAAAGCTTGGTGTCCCATCATCAGTGTGAACCAAGAGTTCATGGTGGTCAACTGAATGTAAGGAAGAAGGGTAGAAAAGTCTTGGCCTACTGGGTGAATGATAATGACAATGTCTCAGATAGGGCCTATCTGAACAAATTTGGGGGTAGAAGAAATGATGAGTCCGGCCTCATCTTACATGTAAGTACACTGAACCTCAAATGGCTAAAGATCTAATTAAAGAGGACACTAATGGTTAATGGCTAAGCTAGAGTTCAAGTATATTTTGACTACTGCCAAATTTATGTCCTTTCATGGATCTACCTGCTTTGTTAGTTCTTTTGTAGGAAAACTCAATGGATAGCAGTTTAATTTTATTGGAGAGACAGTAGGGGTATTTAAAAACAGCGCCTGGTGGCTTAGTCGGTTAAACGTCCGACTTTCGCTTAGGTCATGATCTCGCGGTTCATAGGTTCGAGCCCCGCGTCGGGCTCTGTGCTGACTGCCAGCTCAGAGCCTGGAGCCTATTTCAGAGTCTGTGTCTCCCTCTCTCTCTGACCCTCCCCTGCTCACGCTCTCTCTCTCTCTCTCTCCTAGAAATAAATAAAAATGTTTAAAAAAAATAAAAATAAAAACAGCAAACTTAGTTTCCTTTCTGTCCCTGTGCTCACCAGAAAAGGTACCAAACCAGAAACTATTTTTCCCTCCCACCACTCCATGCCTTTTGTGCTACTTTTTCTATTAGATTCCCTACAGAGACTTGAGAAGGAAAAGGACTACAAGGCTCTCAGGGCTCAGAATGATCACCATTATCTACAAATTACATATTTATACTTGTCTATATTGCCCCAACTTTAAAGGCTTGATAAAGTTGTGGGTTTATGTTGTTGCTTTCATGGCATCCAGAGGCAGATGCAGGTTGTCAAATCAGCACTAAAGATAACACACATTTGCTGACAGAACTCACTTATGAATTTTACATTGTGAATGGTAACTAAATCAATTTGACTTTTAAATCAATTGACTTTTCCAGAAGGCTGGAATTATTGACTGCATGAAGAAAAAGGTATCCATTTTCTCCACCCATTTAAAAAGAAATGTTACAACTCGTTGTAATTTGCTAGAAGATGTTAATGCACAAATCTTGAACCATGCCACAATTTCTATATTGATTTTCAAATTTCAATGTGTCACAAAAGGGTAAAATTGCTAAGAATTCTAAAACATCCCTTCTTCACCTAAAATCTATTTCTGTAAATTATATATATTAAACTCCTTTGTCAAATTGGAGGATGTCTCAGGGCAGCTGGGTGGTTCAGTCAGTTGAGTGTACAACTTCAGCCCAGATCATGATCTCATGATTTGTGAGTTCAAGCCTTGCATTGGGCTCTGTGCTGACAGCTCAGAGCCTGGAGCCTGCTTTGGATTCTGTGTCTCCCTCTCTCTCTCTGTCCCTTCCCCATTCACACTCTCGCTCGTGCTCTCTCTCTCAAAATTAAACATTTAAAAAAAATTTTTTAAATACAGGATGTCCAAAAGATTTAGTTGTACAAAACTTCAAAATTTTAGTATCTGAAAGTTCTGAAGAATCATTTGAAGTCACTATGGCAACCTCTTAATAAACTATACAGGAAAAATTATTCCATTCATCTCTAAATTTTATAATTCACTTATGTGAACACACTGCAAAGATTAATATTTTTATTCACCTAATACTGATTAATACAAATTCTTCATTGAAAATGAACTATAAAGAATATTCCACAAGGAAAACTACAAAAATATTTTATTTATCAAGAAACTGACTCATCTCAAGAAAGCTCTTAATAATTAACAAGACAAAAGTCTTCTAATAAAAAAATGACAGTATAACACTTCCTGGTTCATCTAACTATAGATGACTCCAAAAGTTAATCTGAAGAGTCATCTCAAGATGAAAGATCACAAAACATGCCCAGACATAAGTGTCAAAATGTGACTTGTTCTGTATTCATCCATGTTAACTATAATAATTTGTGCTTATTGTTTTCATTCATTCAACAAATACTGAATTTAACCTTACTTTACTAAGCATATCTTATTCTTCACAAAATAACCAGAATAATGATTTCTGAGCCAAGTGGGGATATTTTGCCCAAACTCCATCTTTATTTCTGATATTCACATAAGAAAATGAACTTTAAGTATTTGGGCACTGGAGCTGCTTGAACTAGTTGTTTCAAGGAATTGAAACAACCTTTCAGGAATTTGTTGTCTAGTGGAGAAGAAATAATCAACAAAAATACAGATGAGGCATTATAGTTCAGACTACTTTCACTCCCTCCTTGGATTTAAGGGAAATAATGCTAACTGGATTTGAGGTACAGATCGAACAAAGCAGGAGGTTAAGAACAGCTCTGATAGTGGGCATTCTCCTTTGCTTAGATTCACACAGTGCCCTAGGCCAGATAAGGGGATTCTTCATGGAAAAACTGAGCTTTAGAGATCTGAACTGAAATTTGGAGGAAACCCAAGACTTAGAGATTTAAAGATGGAGGAAGCAACAGTGGTCTGTCAATGTTGGGACACTGAACTTGGGAGGTGAGTATGGGAGGCAGGCAATAGCAAGGCTCTGGACTTCCTAGATGCTGTGAGGTCTCCAAGAATGGAGACTGACATGAATGATGACGGACATGATGATATAAATATCACCCTCATTCCAGGGTCTGCAAAGCCCAGTGCAAACCCTGTGTTTCATCTTGAGAGCCTAACTTTTTTCTTTCTTTCTTTCTGGGAGAGAGGAAGTAAAATAGATAAGAGAATATTTTTCCACAAGAGTATGTGTCAATCAGGCAACTCATGTGGAAACCAAACTGGGAAGCCTTCAAAAATTAGGGTTTATAAAACTGGTCCCTAGACTAGGTAACAAAAATTGGGAAAACGTTGGTAGTAACAGAGGTCTTTATCCTCTGTGCACAAACTCACCCCCATCAAGGATCAGAGTCATTTAAAATCACCCAGCTGTTATGGGAGAAATGCTGCTCAGTATACAGACTTCCCATGAATATAGTCTCAGAGAAAGAAAGAGTTGCTTGTGAATTTCCATTAGTTGGGACCAAAGTCTAGGCTCACTTCCAGGTAGGCCTAACCCTGAATTAACCAACTATTACTAAATGATACATAAGGTGTTATGAACAAGAGTTAACAAACAGCATGTTAGGTTTCTGACTCACTCCTAATATGCAACTGGGGATTAGCCCATTAGCTACAGTACTCGTCACTATTATTTTAAGTATTTAACTATGAATACTATTAATTCCATATCAAAAAATGGAAGGGAGTGATGGCTTAAAGACCCTTGCTCAGTTTGCAGCCAAACTGAGACTAAGGGAGGAAACTTAACAGTCGCTGTGCAGATTATGGTAATAACAAAATGTCCAAGTCCCAATATAATGCCTGAATGCAATGCCA
Organism: Hyaena hyaena; assembly: GCF_003009895.1. Taxonomy (NCBI): domain Eukaryota; kingdom Metazoa; phylum Chordata; class Mammalia; order Carnivora; family Hyaenidae; genus Hyaena; species Hyaena hyaena. The sequence continues at coordinate 39,074 of NW_024082435.1, forward strand.
GGAGTTGAAATAGGTAGCTAACCACAATTGGACATTATGGTTCTGAAGCTAAGCACTAAGTGCTAGAAAGCTGTCTCCTAGTAGTGGAAGTGCCCATAATGCCCATGTATAAAGTACAGAGCAACAAAGTACAGGACAAATTAAGACAGCCCGTCTAAATACTATATCAATAACAGAACTTGTAGGGTAAGCTTCCTGTCTATCAGCCCACTTGATAAGTGTTAACTTGGATTTGAAAATAACTACTCCAAATCCCTTTAAGTTCCTTTTCCAGGATGCCTTTTATGAAAGGATGATTTTACCAAAGACCAGAAAGGTGCTTCTGAGAAATTATGTACCACAGGTAGAAACAATATCATATTGTTTAGTGACTAATTTAACAGGACTACAGGATCTGGATGGGAGATGGAATGTTTTCTATGAAGTGAAAATGGATATCCACTCTGGAAATTATCTTGAAAGATGAAAGGAAATCAACCCACCAAGAACCTGGGACTGAGTCTGAAGAGGGTAGTCATTTTAAGGTGTAAGCCAGAGTGCTGGGTTGGGAGGGACAGTCAGTCATTGAATAATGGCTATGCCCAAAGAAGCTGCCATCTCAGTAGGTCATGCTACAGTCAGGATGCAGTAGGGCAGCAAAACAAAGACCAGAGCAGGTTAGCTAAAGAAATGTGTTTTGTTATTTTTGTAAGTACATGTGAAGCAATACCCAAGTACACTCTCAGAAATAAGATCAATGGAATAGAAATGAGATTCCAAAAATAAAGCCATACATGTACAGTCAACTAGTTTTTGACAGAGTTGGCAATGCCACTCCATAGAGAATAGTCTCTCCAACAAATGGTGCTGGGACATCTAGAAACTCACATGCCAAAGGATGAAATTAGATTTTCTCTCAAACCACGTATGAAAGCTAACTCCAAATTAATCAATAACCTAATTTTTAAAACTAAAACTACAAAATTCTTAGAAGAAAACAAAGTAGTAAATCATAGGACTTTGGATTTAACTTTGTCTTCATCTAAATTAAAACTTTCATACTACAAAGGACAACATCACAAAGAGTGAAAAAGACAACCCACAGAATGGGAGGAAATATTTGTAAATCATGTATCTGACAAGGGACTTATATCTAGAATAGATTTAAAAAATCCCACAACTAAATAAATAAAAATGAAAAAATATGAATAGACATTTCTATAAGGAATGTATACAAACATCCAGTAAGGACAGAAAAAGATACTTGATATCATTGAGTCATAAGAAAATGCGAATAAGGGCACCTGGGTGGCTCAGTCAGTGAAGCGTCCGACTTTGACTCAGGTCATGATCTCAGTTTGTGGTTTCGAGCCATGTGTTGGGCTCTGTGCTGACAGCTCAGAGCTTGAAGCCTGCTTCCCATTCTGTGTCCCTCTCTCCCTCTCTCTCTCTCTGCCTCTCCCAAGCTTGTGTGCTCTCTCTCTCTTCTCTCTCTTAAGAATACATAAAACTTGGGGCACCTGGGTGGCTCAGTTTGTTGGGCAGCTGACTTCGGCTCAGGTCATGATCTCACTGTTTGAGTTCGAGCCCCACATCGGGCTCTGTGCTGGCAGCTAGCTCAGAGCCTGGAGCCTGTTTCAGAGTCTGTGTCTCCCTCTCTCTCTCTCTCTCTGACCCTCCCCTTCTCACACTGTCTCTCTCTCTCTCTCTCTCTCTCTCTCTCTCTCTCTCTCTCTCTCTCAGATATCAACAAAATGTTTTAAAAAACACAGAAAACTTTACAAATTAAAAAAAAGAAAGAAAATGCAACCAAAAATTACAATGAGATACCACTCCATACCCACCAAAATAGCTAGACTCAAAAATGTCAGATAACTAATATCAACAAGAAAGTCAACAAACTGGAATATTCATACACTGCTTGTGGCCACGTAAAATAAACCAGCTGCTTTGGGAAACAGTTTGTCAGTTATCCCCAATGTTACCGTATGATCTGTCAATTCCACTTCTAGGTATATACCAAAGACACATTAAAGTATCTGTCTACACAAAAACACAAATTTGTGTTTTATTGTATACAGATGTGTACAGCACCATTATTCATGAAAATAACCAAAAGGTGGTAACGAACCAAAAGTCCATCAAATGAAGAATGGATAAACCAAATGTGGTATATTCATACAGTTTAACATCCAGCCACAAAAAGAAAAGATACATACTACAATTTAGATGAACCATGAAAATACTATGCTAAGAAAAAGAAGTCAGTCACAAAACATCACTAATTATATGAATCAGTTCACATGAAAGTCCAGACTAGGCTAATTCATAGAGATACAAAGTAGGTTAGTGGTTTTCCTTGGTTGTGAGGAAGATGGCAGATAGGGAGTGATAGCTGAAGGGCAGGGTTTCTTTTAAGATGAAAAAATGTTCTGGGGTGCCTGGGTGGCTCAGTCGGTTGAGCATCTGACTTTGGCTCAGGTCATGATCTCAGGGTTCATGGGTTCGAGCCCTGCATCAGGCTCTGTGCTGACAGCTAGCTCAGAGTCTGGAGCCTGTTTCAGATTCTGTGTCTCCCTCTCTCTCTGATCCTCCCCTGCTCATGCTGTCTCTCTCTCTCTCAAAAATAAAAAAAAATTTAAAAAAATTAAAAAACGTTCTAAAATTGACTGTAGTGATGGTTACTTGCATCTGTGAATATATTAAAAGCCACTGTACACTTTAATTAGGTAAATTTTAGGGTATGTGGTATAAATCAATAAAAGTGTTTTTAGAAGGAAAAAAAGGATTGGGCAATACTTTGGATGATGACTAACTTTTGAAAGTAGAGACTTGAATTATAAATGTTTAAGTGTAACAAGTTTGGAAGGTATCAATATTAATATTTTAGGGGTGCCTGGATGGCTCAGTCAGTTGGCTCAGTCAACTTTGACTCAGGTCATGATCTGAAGTTTGTAGGTTTTAGCCCCTCATCAGGCTCTGTGCTGAAAGCTCAGAGCCTGGAGCCTGCCTCAGATTCTGTCTCCATCTCTCTCTCTCTCTCCCTCCCTCTCTCACTCTCTCTCTCTCTCTCTCTCTCTGTACATCTCCTGCTCACACAGTTTGTCTCAGCCTCTAAAAAATAAAATGTTAAAATTTTTAATAAAAAAATATATTCATATTTTATTTTTTCAGGTAGGAGGCGGGTACACATTTATTCATTCTTCCTATCCTTTGTTGTATGACTGAAATATACATGATTCTGAGTACAATAGAGTATGTTTACTTTGTCTTTTACACTGAATCCTGCTTTAAGCCTCTACAAAATATATAAGGCAGTTTTTGAGAAATATAAATGGTGAATAAAACAATCAAAATCCCATCCAGTTATTTTGTGGGCATCAACAAATTGATGATAAAGTTTATATTGAGCAGTAAAAGACCCAAATAACCAACACACTATTTAAGAACAACAAAATTGGAAGACTGACGCCATCTGTCTTAGAGGCTTTTAGTAAAACTACAGTCACCGAAACAATGTGGTACTGGCAAAGGAATAAACAAATGGATGGATTGAACAGATTGGTGAGCCCAGAAATAGGCCCATATAAATATAGTCAACAGCTACTTGACAAAGGAATATAGGCAATACAATGGAGCAAAGATAGTCTTTTCAACAAATAGTGCTGAACAACTGGACATCCACATGCAAAAATATTAATCTAGGCACAGTTCTTACACCCTTCAAAAAAATTAACTCAAAGTGGATCATGGACTTCAATATAAGACACAAAGCTATAAAACTCCCTGAAGATAACATAGGGGAAAACCTACATGACTGTGAGTATAGCAACAACTTTTAGATACAACACCAAAGGGTATGATCCATAAAAGAAATCACTGACAAGCTAGATTTCATTAAAATTAAAAACTTTTATTCTATGAAAGTCAATCATAGAATGAGAAGACAGCCACACACTCAGAAAAAATATTTACAAAACACTAATCTAATAAAGGTTTGCCATTCAAAAAACTTAAAACTAAGAAAACAAAGGATGTAATTTAAAAATGGGCCAAAAACCTTAACAGGTATCTTATCAAAGAAGATATTCAGATGGCAAATAGGCATATGAAAAGATGTTCCACATAATACATGACTAGGGAAATGCAAATTAAAGCAAGAAACCACTACATACCTATTAGAATGGCCAAAATCCAAATACGGACAACACCAAACGCAGGTGAGAATGTGGAACAGCAAGAACTCTCAAGCACTGCTGGTAGGAATGTAAAATGATGCAGCTACTTTGGAAGACAGTTTGGCTGCTTCTTACTAAACTAAACATATGCTCTCCACATAATCCAGCAATCGTGTTCCTTGGCATTTACCCAAACAAGTTAAAATCTGTGTCCATGCAAAAACCCAGACAGGGATGTTTATAGCACCTTTATTCTAAATTATCAAAACTTGTAAACAACCAAAATATCCTTCAACAGGCGAATGGGTAAATAATCTTTGTTATATCCAGTCAAAGGATTATTATTTAGCACTCACTGCTGTGAGATCATGACCTGAGCTGAAGGCAGACATTAGCTTAACTGACTGAGCCACCCAAGTGCCCCCAAAACAAACACTTTTTATGAGATTTAAATAAGACCCAGAGTCTCACCATGTAATATCAAAATGTCCTGGATACAATCCAAATTTACTTGGTATACGAAGAACCACAAGAATCTCAACTTACATGGGAAAAAGACAATCAACAGATGCCATTATTGAGATGAAAAATGTGGTGTAAGTATATGGCAAAGACCGTAAGGCAGCATTTATAAAAATGTTTCATTAAGGGCAAAAACTCAAAATGGATGAAAAGGTATATATATAGTCTCATAACAAAATGTATACAAGAGAACCAAGTGGGATTGAAAACAAAAAAGTAAATTTTAAGTCACTAGATGTTCAATAGCAGAATGATAACCAAAGAATTGCTGAGCTTGATGACTAGACAACAGAAATTATCCAAACTGAATAGCGGACAGAAGATTGAAAACTAACAAAGCATCAGGGATTGGAAAACAATACCAACATGATTATCACTTAGCAAACCCCCAAAAAATAAACCTAAAGAAATTTCCACTCAGAAAAATAATAATTAACTAATAAAAACTAAATGAAGAAAAAATAGTGAGTGCCGAGAAAAATTATGTATTATCTGTGGGGAGCAACAAACTGAATGGCTACTGATTTCTCAGCAGAAATAATGGAGGCCAGAAAGAAGTAGAACATTACCAAAGTTAACAACACTAACTGCCAACCCAGTTTTTTTTTTCCAGCATACTATATATTAAGATTATACAATAAAGCTACCCTCATCAAGACAGTGTGACTGATATTGGTAAAAGAATACACAGATAGATCAATGAAACAGAAGATAATTGATTTCTAACAGGTACAAAGGAAATTCAAGAAAGGATAGTCTTTTCAAATTGTCCCAACATGACTGGTTGATAATCCATATGCAAAAAAACAAAATCTTTAAATATCATCTCTTATAAAAAATTAAAAACAAAATGGATCACAGATCGGGGCGCCTGGGTGGCTCAGTTGGTTAAGTATCTGACTTCGGCTCAGGTCATGATCTCACGATTCGTGGGGTCAAGCCCTGTATCGGGCTCTGTGCTGACAGCTAGCTCAGAGCCTGGAGCCTGCTTCAGATTGTGTGTCTCCCTCTTTCTCTCTGACCCTCCCCTGCTCATATGGTCTCTCTCTCTCTCTCAGAAATAAAAACATTAAAAAAAAAAAAACAGTTTTAAATGGATCATAGATATGGAACACACAATTGTAAAACTTTTAGAAAATATGGAGAAAATCTTGGCCTGAGTTAAGAAAAGAGATTATAGACATGACACCAAAAGCACAATCAAAAAAAGAAATAAATTTCACTTCAAAATTTAAAACTCTTGCTATTAAGGGGCGCCTGGGTGGCTTAGTCGGTTGAGCGTCCGACTTTCGCTCAGGTCATGATCTCGCGGTTCGTGGGTTCAAGCCCAGCGTCGGGCTCTGTGCTGACTGCCAGCTCAGAGCCTGGAGCCTGTTTCAGTCTGTGACTCCCTCTCTCTCTGACCCTCCTCTGCTCACGCTGTCTCTCTCTCTCTCCTAGAAATAAATAAAAATATTAAAAAATAAATAAATAAATAAATAAATAAATAAAATGACCATTAAGAAAACAAAAGATACACGCCAATGGGAAATTTCGGTAAGTCACATATTCAATGAAAGCTTTATACCATAACACATAAACTCAGATCAATGGTAAAAAAAAAACAACCCAATTTAAAAATGGAAAGGGGTGCCTGGCTGGCTCAGTTAGTGGAGCATGTGACTCTTGGTCTTGGAGTTTTAAGTTTGAGTCACATGTTGGGTGTAGAGATTACTTAAAGTATTTAAAAAAATAAAAATAAAAATGGACAAAAGATTTCATTAAAGATAATATATGAAGGCAAATAGCCCACAAAAAAAATACTAAACATCATTAACCATTCTGGGAAATGAAATTAAAACCAGGATGCATGACAAGATACCACTATGTACTAATTAGAATGGCTAAAATGAACAACACTATGATACCAGTTACTGTCAAGAATACAGAGCAGCTGGAACCCCCGTCCACTACCTGAGGAAATAAAAAATGGTGCTTTGGAAAACAGGTTTTGTAGTTTCTCATAAAGTTAAATATACATCTACATGTGACTCAGCAGTTCACTACTTATTTACCAAAAAAATCAAAACTTATGTTCACAGTAAAAGCTGCACATGAATGTTTATAACAACTTCGGTCATGATCACCAAAGTATTAAAATAAACAAATGTTTTCAATGGCCAAGTGGATAAACACAGTGAGTCAAGCCCATACAATGCCATACTATTCAGGAAAAAAAAAAAAAAAGGAAAAAACTGTGGATACACACAGCACTATGGATGAACCCTAAAGGCATTATGCTAAATAAAAGAACCCAGTTTCAAATTTTGCATATTATAGGATTCTGTATATATAACATTCTTTAAAAAAGAACTTCATGTAGAGAATGGATTGGTGGTTGCCAGGGACAAGGGGTGAGAGGTGTGTTTGACTATAATGGGACAGCATGAGAGTGTCTTGGAGATGATGGAATTTTTCTGTATCATGAATACAGTGAGATTTACATACATCTATACAAGTACTAGAATTGTATATCCCAAAAAGTCAGTTTTACTGAATGTCCACTTAAAAAATAAACTTTACACATATTCAGACAGGTCTCCAAGGGGTTAAAAGTCTAATGGAGTGAGGAAGACAAGAGTTTTCGTCTCCAGATACAGTCTAATGCCAACCCTTCAACCCTTCGGGCTGGAAGCAGATCTTACTCAGCTTTCAATTATCATCTCAGGTTCTGGCATTGTTCTCAGTAAATATTAATGGAACTAAAGAGTTCACAAATGCTGCACATTGTAGCCAGGCAAATGGCTCACTGGCACAGAATCTACCACATCTAACTCACTGGTGCCTTATCACTAGTGGAGATTTAATGTTAAGAGGAAGAAAAGTAGGATCCATACCTCCCTTCCTCCAATCATAGATCACTGTGAATGTGAACAAGAGTATACCATATCCACTTATGGATGAGAGAGGAGTAGATTAAAGGTAGCACCTACGATTCGTATGCTGGATCAAATCAATGAGGAATGAAGATAGAGATGTTGAGGCATCTGGCTCTGAGTCCACTTTTACGGACACCTTGGCCAGGATCTTCCACCAATTCCAGTGAGAGGAAAAAGTGGCCCAGTGGCCCTAGTGGTAAGGCATTCTTTCAAAAGCAAGAATGTCTCCTAGGTCTAAGAATATACTTCAACTACCATCTTCTCAGTTTTATCACTAAAGACACTTCTTTCCTTTCCCCAAAGAATCTGCTAAAATAATTTAGCTTGCTGAGTTCTTCAGTTTTGTGGCCATAAACACAGTGGAACAAAAGACACCAAGTTTTGCACTGCAGGAAAGCAAAACTCTGACCTTATTTTGTAGACATGTGTGGTGAGACCTGGAACATGCAGCTCACAAAAGAAGAAAATGAAGAAGAAATCCTCAGCCTTCAAAGGACAAAGAACTATGGTCAGTCTTGAGTGTTTTAGTGCCTTGAGAGAGAATTACTGTAGGGGAGGTAATATCCAGAGGAAGTGGGTATGTTAACGTGGGATCAAGAAAAGCTTTATTGCAGATAATCTCTTCTAGCCTTTCTTTTGTTCTAACAATTGCCACTTACAGAGTATTCTCAAATCCTTCAGGCAGAGAGCAAATGAGAACTTTTAGTGTCCAGTCAATCTGTATTTTTTGTCTTCCAGAAGATAAATTGAACAGTTAAATAATGCTACCTATGGTTTTTCCAGGGGAAGCACACAACTCCTTTCCTTTCCAGTGAGACCTCTTTGAACAAAGATAGATGTTTGGCATCAGGGTTATCTTGAGCTAAGTACTTCCAACACTGTTCTAAGACATTGTGTGAAAACAAAACAAAACAAAAAAACCCACAAGTAAAAAAATCTACCACCCCCCATCTGAATTATTGCTAACCTCTATTTTCTTCTATCTCTCCTCAAATTCAGTCACACTATTTCCCTTACAAATGTATCAAGAAGCTGTTTATATCAAAGCCTAAGAAAGAAAGGTCTTTCTAACTTTGAGAGTTTTTATTATGTAATAATAATTAAAAAGAAAACCGCATGCTAGGCTATTTGCTACCTCCTAATCCCAAGGAAAATCATTCTGTAATTTCATTTTAGCATCAAGTGCTGGAAAGGAAACTTTGGAGAATCTCCCAGAGCTGAGTTATTTGAGAATCTGAACCACTGCTTTTTCTGTTTTTCTCCAAATAAATATGTTTGTATTTATCAACTTGGTGACATTTTTCATGACTATTCCCATCTCAAAGTTAATCAATTGTTTTTTTATCACTTGCATCTTTTATATAATAATTAAGATCACAAGCTCATTTTGTTGCATTCCCACAAAGGATCAGGCACTTCCTCACACCCTTTTTTTCAATAAGGTATCCAAGACTCAGAGAGATAATGTCATTTGCCCACTCTGGTAATACAGTAGAGATCTGATAAGAACTCAGCTTTATCTGATTCAAAGGCACTTAATAAGCCTAATATTTGAATAGGACTTTTCTTACTGTATCACAACTTTGTTAAAGACCTCATATTGAAGCTGATAGTCAATTAGGTGTACTCTAAGAAGAACTGATAAACACATTTCTACAGGACTAATAACATTGTGCAGAGACTATCACCTCATCCACCACCTCCAACTGATAGAGAGAAGGCCAACTGAAAAAGAATTACTATGTGGGTGCCACCAGAGACAAGAGCAAATATAGAGCAAGAAGAGGGACACAGGAAATCTCTGCCAGAATTTGCCTCACTCATGTCAGGCAACACTCGTCTCACAAAGAACCAGCCACAAACAACTTTGTTCAGCCAGTTATCAGCTAAGACAGATTCTTAATGATTCTAGAGAAAAAAATAAACTATTTTGCTGCTTATCAAATCTTCTCTCCTCTCCAAGTACTAAAATGGGAAGTAGAAGAAATAGAGGAAAATTGAAGCCCATGATTATGCCATCTTTTCTCCCCTCCATACTCCTTTCCAGGTAGGAGTATGGCCCAAGATTGGTAGGGAGGAATTAAACTAGAAATTAGACAGGAGACTCAAATTTTTATTTAGACTTGGGAGGAATTCAATGTTTCAAACCAAGTGACAGTTGCCAAGAGACCATTCTTACAATTAAAAAGGTCAAAACTTTAACATTTGTCTGAAGTATCCTCAGAGGGGCAAAATATAGTGGAAGGGGGATAGGGTGAGACAAATCTGATTCCCCTGAATACATTTTATTTTATTTTTAAATTTTATTTATTTAATTTTTTTTACAAATAGTTTATTGTCAAATTGGTTTCCATATAACACCCAGTGCTCATCCCAAGTGCCCTCCTCCATGCCCATCTCCCCCTCCCCCCCACATCCATCAGTCCTGTTTGTTTCTCAGCATTCAAGAGTCTCTCATGGTTTGCCTCTCTCCATTTCCCCCACCATTTCCCCCCTTCTTCTCCCCTATGGTCCTCAGTTAAGTTCCTCCTAATCCTCCTATACGTGCAAACATGTGATATTTGTCCTTCTCTGCCTGACTTATTTCGCTAAGCATAACACCCCCTGAGTACATTTTAAAATATGAAGCAATATTCGGCAAAATGGTACTGATTAGAGCTCAAGGAAACCATCCAGAACAGTATTAAGGTATTAAAGACACAGAATAATGTAAGAGAGTCGTTGTTTTAAAGATACATGAGGGGAAGAGTTGAGATAGCAGAGTTGGAGGGGGACCCTGGGTTTGTCTCCTCCTCCCATCCCTGCAGCTAGATCATTATCAGATTATTTTGAACACCTAGGAAATCAATCTGAGGATTACAAGACCCTGCATAATCTGAGGGAGAACAAATGATAAGTACATGTGCAGAGAGGGAAACTGGGGGAGAGAAAACCTGGGTGCTGCAAAGGGGTGGGAAGCTCTTTACACAGCAGAGAGAGGGATGGGGAAAGAGCAATTAGTTGGGTTCAGTAAGAAAAGCACTCCCCCAAAACCACTGACAGGATAATTATGATGAACTGAATGTGGCAAATTTCTGCAAACAGTGGAGTTGAAATTCTGAGTTTTTGGAAGGGCAGTAGTGCTCCTGGGGAGAAGGAAGGAAAACCTGGGAGCAGACAGTGTGGTGTAAGGATCCCTGGGGTCACACTAGGGGGTAACACTGCTTTTCCTGGAGTAGATTTGGAGGAGGGTGTATAGCCTCTCCGAAGACCAAAGAACCAGCTAGCATCTTTGCGCAGCCATTCAACAGCAAGTCTCCCGCAAAGGGCAGATAGCCTGGTCTCAACTTTTCACTGTGCTTCACCATAAACTCCAGGCACCTGTGCCACTATGCAGTGGCTTTTCTAGGACAGCATGGTGCCAGGCGCAGTGATGCACAGCTCTCCTCCAGAAAGGGGGAGTGGGTCTGTGCTTTGCTGGGCCCTTTAAGACTTGGAGTTTTCAATCCCAGTTATGCACCAGAGATAAAACACAGGAGACTGTGGCACCAGGCATATCACTGGCCCAGACACAGAAGGCTCAAGGAAGCCTGGAACACAGGAAGGGACATTGTTCACTTCTCTGTGAGAGCTACTTGAACAGAGGCGGGCACCAACTTCCCTACGCAGGCATGAGAGAGTGGGGCAACACCATTTTCCCCCCGCCCAAAAAGTCAGACTTCAACAAGCAACACAATGCCCCCAGTGGAGGCTGGAGCCACTTACACCAAACCCTGCCTCCCTGGCGCCCTATAAAGACATCTTTACTAGAGTAGGTCTGATTGTGAGCCAGTTGCTGTGGGCTTCTCTCCAAGAGGACTAGAGCCAAATCGTCCCCAACCACCCCTCACCCCCACCCTGCCTCAAAGTGACATGCACCCAGTCTACTGATCACAGAGTGCTGCAAAGTGTCAGCCTCAGTTCTGGCAGAAACAGGACCAGGTTGTTTTGTTTTTTAGGGTTTTTTTTGGTATCAGGCTTACAGTTTTTTTATTTCCTTTTCTCTCGCTTTTTTTTTTTTTTGGATGAGGCTTTTTCTTTCCTTTTTTTCCGGTCTTCTTTTTTGCTTTCTTTTTCTTTAGAATCAGACTTAGTTTGTTTTTTTGTTGTTGCTGTTCCTCCTTTTCTCCCCTTTGGAATAAGTTCACTGGTTTCTTGTTTGTTTGTTTTTTTTAAATCAGGTGTATTTTAACCAACAAATCAAAGGACATCTAGATAAATGTCCAAACATTCTCCACTGCAAGCAAGGAGGAATTCTGCAGAGGACTGACTTGGGGTAAAGAGGAGCCAAACCACAAAAGCAGAGTGCATACAGCATACAACAGAAACACTTCCTGAAGCACCAGGCCCTTGACAGTGTATAACCCCTTTTTAATATACCATTATACTCAGGAGTAGGAAACACAAAATGATTTCATTACATACCCAAGACAGAACCCTAGACAAAATAGGACAGAGGAATTCTCTGCCCTGCCCCCCAAGAAAGATCAAGAAAAACCACACCATGGATTTACTCAAAACAGATATAGGTAATATAACTGAACAATACTTTATAACAAGAGTCCTAAGAGTACTAGCTGAGCTTGAAAAAGCATAGAAGATATCAGAGAAACCCTTGTTTCAAAGATCAAAGACCAAAAAACTAGTCAGGCCAAAATTAAAAATGTTATTACTGAAACGCAAAACTGACTGGATGCAATTACAATGAGGATGGAAGAAATCAAAGGATTAAAAGGTGATAGATAAAATTATGGAAAACAATGAAGCTGAAAAACATAGGGAAAAAAAGCTATTACATCACAACTATAGACTGAAGGAAATAAGCAATTCTATAAAGTGCAATAATACCCATAATATAGCAGTTCAAGAAGAAGAAGGGAGGGGAAAAAAGGAACAGAAGGTTTATTTGAACAAATTATAGCCCAGAACATTGCTAATCTAGAGAAGAAAACAAGCAGTTAAGTCCATGAGGCACAGAGAATGCCCCTAAAAATCAACAAAAGCAGGTCAACATCAAGACATAGCACAGTAAAACTTTCAAAAAACAAAGATAAGGAGAATTCTGACAGCATCTAGGGACAAAAGGTCCTAAACCTATAAGAGTAGACACAAAGTTGGAGCAGACTTGTCCACAGAAACATATCGGGCCAGAAAGGAGTGGCGTGATATATTCAACATGCTAAATGGGAAAAAAATATGCAGCCAAGAATACTTTACCCAGAAAAGCTGTCATTTAGCATAGAAGGAGAGATAAAGAGTTTCCAAGACAAGAAAAATTAAAGGAGTTGGTCAACACTAAACCAGTTCTGCAAGAATTAGTAAAGGGGACCCTCTGAGCAGGAAAGAGAACAGAAACAAAGAATAGAAAGGAACAGAGACAGTCTACAGGAAGAGCAACTTTACAGGTAATACAATGACACTAAATTAATATCAATAATTACTCTGAATGTAAATGAACTAAATGCTCTAATCAAAAGACATAGGGTAATCAACTGACAAATGGATCAAGAAGATGTGGTTTATCTATACAATGGACTACGACATGGCAATGAGAAAAAATGAAATATGGCTATTTGTAGCAATGTGAATGGAACTAGAGGGTGTTATGCTAAGCAAAATATGTCAGGCAGAGAATGACAGATACCATATGCTTCCACTTATAGGTGGAAGAGGAGAAACTTAATAGAGGACCATGGGGGAGGAGAAAGGGAAAAAATAGTTGGGGAGAGGGAGGGAGGCAAACCATGAGAGACTCTTGAATACTGAGAACAAACTGAGGGCCGATGGGGGTGGAGGAGAGGGGAATGGGGGCAATGAGCATGGAGGGGGGCACTAGTTGTGATGAGCACTGGGTGTTATATGGAAACCAACTTGACAATAAACTATGAAAGAAGGAAAAAAAGACATAGGGTATAAGAATAGAAAAAAAAAAGACCCATCAATATCCTGCTTGCAAGAGGCTCATTTAGAACCAGAAGCATCTCCATATTGAAAATGAGTGAGTAGAGAACAATTTATCATGCTAATGGACATCAAAAGAAAGCAGGAGTAGCCATACTTACATTAGACAAACTAGATTTTAAACCAAAGACTGTAATAAGAGATGAAGGGCATTGTATCATAAAAATGAGGTCTACCCAACAAGAAAATCTAACAATTGTAAATATATATGCCCCTAACTTGAAAAAAACCCAAATATATAAATCAATTATTAACAAACACACTGAGGATAATATAGTAACAGTAGGGGACTATAACACCTCATTTACAGCAATAGACAGATCATCTTAGCAGATCAACAAGGAAACAATGGCTTTGAAGGACACATTGGACCAGATGTACTTAACAACATATTCAGAACATTTCATCCAAAAGCAGAATACACATTCTTCGATGCACATGGAACATTCTCCAAAACAGATCACATACTGGGCCACAAATCAGGCCTCAACCAATGCAAAAAGACTGAGATCACACCATGCATATTTTCAGAGCACACTATGAAACTTGAAGTCAATCACAAGAAAAAATTTGTAAAGACCACCAATTTATAGAGGTTATAATGAATGAGTTAACCTATGAAAGAATGAATGAGTTAACCAGAAAATTAAAGAATTTCAAAAATGCATGGAAGCAAATGAAAATGAAAACAACAATCGAAAACCTTTCCAGTGTAGCAAAAGTTGTCATATGGGGAAGTATATGGCAATTCTGGCCCTCCTCAAGAAGGAAGAAAAGTCTCAAGTACAGAACCTAACCTTACACCTAAAGGAGCTGGAAAAATAACAGCAAATAAAGCAGAAAACTAGCACAAGAAGGGAAATAATAAAGATTAGAGCAGCAATCATGGATATAGAAATTTTAAAAACAGTGGAACAGATCAATGAAGCTAATGGATGCGCTTTGAAAAAATTAACAAAATAGATAAAACCCTTAGCCAGACTTATAAAAAGAGAAAGGACCCAAATAAATAAAATCACAAATGAAAAAAGAGGGATCACAATTAACACTGAAGAAATACAATTATAAAAGCATATTATGAGCTTTCATATGCTAACAAATTGGGAAATCTGGAAGAAATGGATAAATTCCTAGAAACAAACTACCAAAACAGAAATAGAAAATCTGAACAGACCTATAACCAATAAAAAAATTGAATCACTATTCAAAAATATTCCAACAATCATTTATCTAGGGCTAGATGGCTTTCCAGGCAATTCTACCAAACATTTAAAGAAAAGTTAATACTAATACCTATTCTTCTCAAACTATTCCAAAAAAATTAAAATGGAAGGAAAACATCTAAACTCAGTATATGAGGCCAACATTACCCTAATTCCTAAACCAAAGACTCCACTTTGATTGGAGGCCAATATTCCTGATGAACATGGATGCAAAAATTCTCAATACTAAAGATACCATCCAACAGTACATTAAAAGAATCAGTGACCACTATCAAGTGATGGTTCACTATTAGTCAATCAATCAATATGATACACTTCATTTAAAAAATAAAGAATAGGCAGAGGCAAAACGGCGGAGAAGTAGGGAGCTCCGTACACTTTACTCACCCGCATCTCTCCAACTGAGAAGGCCTGAAGCCGTAGGAACCCTTACAGAATCCAGGAGTTTGGGAAGAAAAGGAGACAGAGTCTACTGAGAAAACCTTATAGTGGCTGCCTTGAGAAACAAGCCAAAGTACACATGGTGGAGAGTCCCAAATACCACTGCAAGTAGGGAAATAAAATAAAGTCTCAACAAGAGAGACCAAGAGACACCATTCAAAGAACACTTCCTGAACAGACAGGCCCTGGACAATCAAAGACCCTTCTTTAATACAGCAGTAGTCGCAGGTGCAGAGTGCATAACAAGCTTTTAAAACTAACAAGAAATAGAGAGGCGCCTGGGTGGCTCAGTTGGTTAGGGTTCCAGCCTTGGCTCAAGTCATGATCTCGCAGTTTGTGGGTTTGAGCCCCGCTTCGGGCTCAGTGCTGGCAGCTAGCTCAGAGCCTGGAGACTGAATCGGATTCTGTGTCTCCCTCTCTCTCTCTGACCCTCCCCTGCTCACGCTGTCTCTCTCTCTCTCAGAAATAAAACTTTTTTAAACATTTTAAACTAGAGATAGAAATCTAACCAAAATGATGAAACCGAAAAACTCTTCTAGAGAAATTCCAGGAAGAAATGACAGCTAAAGAACTGCACAAAACAGGTAAGCAATGGAACTGAACAAGAATTTAAAACAATAGTCATAGAATTAATCGCTGGGTTTGAAAAAGGCATGGAAGACATCCGAGAAACTATTGCTACAAAGACTATGGAGCCTAAAAAATAGTTGCAATGAGGTTTAAAATGCTATAAATGAGATGCATAATAAAATGGAGGAGTCCAATGCACGGATTGAAGAGGCAGAGAGGAGAATAGGTGAATTAGAAGACACAATTATAGAAAAAGAGGAAGCTGAGAAAGAGAAAAATAAACTCATTTAGGAACACGAAAGGAGACTTCGAGAGCTCAGTGATACAATCAAATGGAACAACGTTTGTATCACAGAAATTCCAGAAGAGGAAGAGAGAGGGAAAGGTGCTGAAGGAGTCCTTGAACAAATTATAGCTGAGAACTTCACCAATCTGGGGAAGGAAGCAGACATTGAAATCCAAGAGGCACAGAGAACTTCCCTCAGACAATAACTTGAATCGATCTTCTACACAACATATCATAGTGAAACTGGCAAAATATAAGGACAAAGAGAGAATTTTGAAAGCAGCTAGGGATAAAAGGGCCCTAACATACAAAGGGAAACCTATCAGAGTGGTGACAGACCTATCTACTGAAACTTGGCAGGCTAGAAAGGAATGGCAGGAAGTCTTCAATGTGATGAACAGTAAAAATATGCAGCCAAGAATCCTCTATCCAGCAAGCCTGTCATTCAGAATAGAAGGAGATATAAAAGTCTTCCCAAATAAACAAAAACAAAGAATTCATCACCACTAACCCAGCCCTACAAGAAATGCTAAGGGGGACTCTATGAGGGAAATGTTGCAAGGAACACAAAGTACCAGAGACACCACCACAAGCATGAACCCTACAAAGAACACAACGCCTCTAAACCCATATTTTTCAATAATAACATTGAATGTAAATGGATTAAATGCTCCACTAAAAAGACATAGCATAGCAGAATGTATAAAAATACAAAATCCATCTCTTTGCTGTCTACAAGAAACTCATTTTAGACCTGAGGACACATTCAGATTAAAAGTAAGGGGATAGAGAAATATCTATCATGCTACTGGAAGCCAAAAGAAAGCTGGAGTAGCTATACTTATATCAGACAAACTAGACTTCAAAGCAGAGGCAGTAACAAGGGATGGAAAGGGCTTTATATAATAATTACAGGGTCTATCCATCAGGAAGAACAATTATAAATGTCTATGCATCAAATACGGGAGCACCCAAATACACAAAACAATCACAAACAGAAACAATCTTATGGATTAGAATGTGCTAATAGCAGGGAACTTTACAGCACTGGATAGATCAACTAGACAGAAAATCAGTAAAGAAACAATGGACTTGAATGACACATTGGACCAGATGGATTTGACAGATATATTTAGAACTCTACATCCTGAGGGCATGGAATTCACTTCCTTTCAAGTGCGCATGGCACATTCTCTAAGAGAGATCACATACTGGATCATAAAGCAGCCCTCAATAAATATAAAAGAATTGAGATCATACCATGCACTCTTTCAGATCACAATGCCATAAAATTTGAAATCAAGCACAGGAAAAAGTCTGGAAAACCTCCAAAAACATGGAGTTTACAGAACACCCTACTAAAGAAAGAATGGTCTAATCAGGCACTTAGAGAAGAAATTAAAAAAAAAATATGGAAACAAATGAAAATAAAATACAACAATCCAAACTCTATGTGATGCTGCAAAGGCAGTCCTAAGAGGAAAGTACATTGCACTCCAGGCCTATTTCAAGAAATTAAAAAAAAAAACAACAACAAAAAAAACCCGCAAGTACAAAATCTAACAGCGCACCTAAAGGAACTAGAAGGAGAGCAGCAAGAGCACCCAAAACCCAGAAGAGAAATAATAAAAATCAAGACCGAAATAAATATAGAATCCAAAAAAACAGTTGAACAGATCAATGAAACCAAGAGTTGGTTTTAAAAAAAAAAAAAATTGACAAACCTCTAGCAAGGCTTCTCAAAAAGAAAAGAGAGCACCCAAATAGACAAAATCATGAATGAAAACGGACTTATTACAACCAACCCCTCAGAAATACAAGCAATTATCAGGGAATACTATGAAAATTTATATGCCAACAAATTGAACAACTTAGAAGACATGGACAAATTCCTTAACACACATTCAATACTAAAATTTACACGGAAGAGAGAAAATCTGAACAGATGCATAACTAGTGAAAAAATTGAAATAGTTATCAAAATTCTCCCAACAAATAAGAGCTCTGGGCCAGATGGCTTCCCTGGGGAATTTGAACAGACATTTAAATCAGAGTTAATATCCATTCTTCTCAAGCTATTCAAAAAAATAGAAATCGAAGGAAAACTTCTAGACTCATTCTATGAAGCCAGAATAACTTTGATTCCCAAGCCAGACAGAGAACCAGCAAACAAAGAGAACTATAGGCCTATACCCCTGATGAATATGGATGCAAAAATCCTCAACAGGATACTTGCAAATCAAATGCAACAGCACATAAAAAGAATTATCCACCATCATCAAGTAGGATTCATTCCTGGGTTACAGGGCTGGTTCAATAGTCGCAAATCAATCAATGTGATCACATTAACAACAAAAAAAGATAAAAGCTATATGATCCTGTCAATAGATGCAGAAAAAGCATTTGACAAAACACAGTATCCCTTCTTAATAAAGACCCTCGAGAAAGTCAGGATAGAAGGAACTTACTTAAACATCCTAAAAGTCATCTATGAGAAGCCCTAACTAACATCATCCTCAATGGGGAAAAACTGAGAGTTTTCCCCCTCAGATCAGGAGCACGACAGGGATGTCCACTCTCACCACTGTTGCTTAACATAGTGCTGGAAGTCCTAGCATCGGCCATCAGACAACAAAAGGAAATCAAAGGCATCAGAATTGGCAAAGAAGTCATACTTTCACTTTTCGCAGACATGATACTCTACATAGAAAACCCGACAGACTCCACCAGAAGCCTACTAAAACTGATCCATGAATTCAGCAAAGCTGCAGGGTACAAAAATCAACATACAGAAATTGGTTGCATTTTTATACACCAATAATGAAGCAATAGAAAGAGAAATCAAGAAACTGATCCTATTCACAATTGTACAAAAAACCATAAAATACCTAGGAATAAACTTAGCCAGAGATATAAAAGATCTATATGATGAAAATTATAGAAACCTTATGAAGGAAATTGAGGAAGACATAAAGAAATGGAAAAATATTCCATGCTTTTCAAAAACGTTTCAAAATTGCAACAGCATTTTTCTCAAAGCTAGAACATACTATCCTAAAATTTGTATGGAACCACAAAAGACCCCATATAGCCAAAGTAATCTTAAAGCAAACCAAAATGGGAGGCATCACAATTCCCGACTGTAGCCACTACTACAAAGCTGTCATCATCAAGACAGTATGGTATTGGCACAAAAACAGACATGTAGGCCAATGGAATAGAATAGAGAACTCAGAATTGGACCTAAAAGTATACAGCCAACTAATCTTTGACAAAGCAGGAAAGAATATCCAATGGAAAAAAGACAGCCTCTTTAACAGATGGTGCTGGGTGAACTGGACAGCAACATGCAGAAGAATGAAACTACAGCATTTTCTCACACCATACACAAAAATAAACTCAAAATGGATAAAGGACCTGAATGTGAGACAGGAAACCATCAAAACCCTAGGTGAAAGCAGGAAACAACCTCCTTTACCTTAACCACAGCAATTTCTTACTTGACACATCCCCAAAGGCAAGGGAATCAAGAGCAAAAATGAACTATTGGGACCTCATCAAGATAAAAAGCTTCTGCATGGCAAAGGAATAAAACTAATATCCAAGCGACGGAATGGGAAAAGATAGTTACAAATGACATATCAGATAAAGGGCTAGTATCCAGTATCTATATGGAACTCACCAAACTCCACACCCGAAAAACAAATAATCCAGTGAAGACATGGACAGAAGACATGGACACTTCTCCAAAGAGGACATCCAGATGGCCAACAAACACATGAAACAATGCTCAGTGTCTCATCAGGGAAATGCAGATAAAAACCACACTGCGATACCAACTCTCGCCAGTCAGAGTGGCTAAAATGAACAAATCAGGAGACTCTAGATGCTGGCAAGGATGTGGAGAAATGGGCAACCTCCTACACTGTTGGTGAGAATGTGAACTGGTGCAGTTCCTCTGGAAAACAGTGTGGAGGTTCCTCAAAAAATTAACAATAGAACTCCCCTAGGACCCAGGAATAGCACTGCTAGGAATTTACCCAAGGGATACAGAAATGCTGATGCATAGGAGCACATGTACCCCAATGTTCATAGCAGCACTCTCAACAATAGCCAAATTATGGAAAGAGCCTAAGTGGTTCAAGAAGATGTGGTTTATCTATACAATGGAATACTACATGGCAATGAGAAAGAATGAAATCTGGCCATGTGTAGCAACATGGATGGACCTTAAGGGTGTTATGCTGAGAGAAATAAGTCAGGCAGAGAAGGACAAATATCATACGTTTACACGTATAGGAGGACCATGGGGGAGAAGAAGGGGAAAAATAGTGGGGGAGAGGGAGGGAGGCAAACCATGAGAGACTGTTGAATGCTGAGAACAAACTGAGGGCTAATGGGGGTGGGGGAAAGGGGAAGGGGGGTGATGGGCATGGAGGAGGGCACTTGTTGGGATGAGCACTGGGTATTATATGGAAACCAACTTGACAATAAACTTTTTTAAAAAGGAAAAAAATTAAATGAAAGAAGAATGATTCAATAGATGCAGAAAAAGCATTTGACAAAATAAGACCTCCTTTCTTGGTAAACCCCTCAAGAAAGTAGGGATGAAAAAATATACCTAAACATCATAAAGGCCATATACAAAAAACCCACAGCTAGTATCATCCTCAGTGGGGAGAAAGTGAGAACTTTTTCCCCGAAGGTCAGGAACACGACAGGGATATCCACTCTCACCACTTTCACCATAGCACTTTAAGTCCTAGCCTCAGCAAGCACACAACAAAAGGAAATAAAAGGCATCTAAATTGACAAGGAAGAAGTCAAATTTTCACTATTTACAGACAACATGATACTCTGTGGAAAACCCAAAAGACTCCACCAAAGAACTGCTGGAACGGAGATCAACTCAGCAAAGTTCAGGTTATAAAATCAATGTACAAATATTGGCTGCATTTCTGTACACCAATAATGAAGCAGCACAAATATAAATTAAGGAATCAAACCCATTTAGGACTGCACAAAAAAATGTAAGATACCTAAGAATAAACCTAACCAAAGAAGTGAAAGATCTGTATGCTGACCACTATAGAAAGCTTATGAAAGATAAAGAAGAATACACAAAGAAATGGAAAAACATTCCATGTCCATGGATTGGAAAAAACAAATATTGTTAACAATGTCGATACTACCCAAAGCAATCTACACATTCGACACAATCCCTAACAAAACACCAGCATTCTTCACAGAGCTAGAACAAACAATCCTAAAATTTGTATGGAACCAGAAAAGATACCAAATAGCTAAAGTAATTTTGAGCAAGAAAAGCAAAGTCAGAGGCATCACAATTCCAGACTTCAAGCTGTATTAAAAAGCTATAATCATCAAGACAGTATGGTACTGGCACAAAAACAGACAGATAGATCAATGGAACAGAAATAGAAGACCCAGAAATGGACCCACAACTATATGGTCAACTTATCTTCAACACAGAATATCCAATGGGGGAAAAAAAGTCTCTTCAACAAATTGTGCTGGGAAAAGTGGACAGCAACATAATAAGGAAACTGGACCACTTCCTTACACCATGCACAAAAATAAATTCAAAATGGATGAAAGACTTAAATGTGAGACAGGAAACCATTAAAATCCTAGAGGAAAATACAGGCAGCAAACCTCTTTGATCTTGGCCACAGCAACTTTTTAATAGTTTATTGTCCAGTTGGTTTCCATATAACACCCAGTGCTCATCCTCACAAGTGCCCTCCTCCATGCCCATCTCCCCCCCCACACACCCATCAGTCCTCAGTTTGTTCTCAGCATTCAAGAGTCTCTCATACTTTGCCTCCCTCCCTCTCCCCCTCATTTCCGCCCCTTCTTCTCCCCCATGGTCCTCCGTTAAGTTCCTCCTAATCCTCCTGTACGTGCAAACATATGGTATCTGTCCTTCTCTGCCTGACTTATTTCACTCAGCATAACACCCGCAAGGTCCATCCATGTTGCTACACATGGCCAGATTTCATTCTTTCTCATTGCCATGTAGTATTCCATGGTATAGATAAACCACATCTTTTTGATCCATTCGTCCATTGACGGACACTTAGGCTCTTTCCATGTTTTGGTTATTGAGAGTGCTGCTATGACCATTGGGGTACATGTGCCCCTATGCATCAGCACTCCTGTATCCCTTGGGTAAATTCCTAGCAGTGCTATTCCTGGGTCCTAGGGGGGTTCTATTGTTAATTTTTTGAGGAACCTCCACAGTTTTCCAGAGGGGCTGCAACTTCTTACTAGACACATCTCTGGAGGCAAGGGAAACAAAAGCAAAAATGAACTACTGGGACCTCATCAAGATAAAAAGCTTCTGCAAAGTAAAGAAAACAATAAGCAAAACTTACAAGCAACCAATGGAATGGGAGGATATATTTGCAAATAACATATTGGATAAAGAGCTAACATCCAAGATCTATAAAGAACCTATCAAACTCAACACCCAAAAAATAAATAATCCAGTTAAGAAATGGGCAAAACACATGAAGGGATACTTCTTCAAAGATGACATACAAATGGCTAACAGACACATGAATAAATGATCAACATCACTTATCAGGGAAATACAAATCAAAATCACATGGAGATATTGCCTCATACCTATCAGAATAACAAATTAACAACTCAGGAAACAAGAGATGTTGGAAAGGATATGGAGAAAGGAGAACCCTCTTGCACTGTTGGTGGGAATGCAAACTGGTGCAGCCATTCTGGAAAACAGTATGGATGTTCCTCAGAAAGTTAAAGACAAAACTACCTTATGACCCAGCAACTGTAGTGCTAGACATTCATCCATGGATAAACATACTGATTTGAAGGGGTATATGCATACCAATGTTTATAGCAGCACTATCAACAATAGCCAAATTATGGAAAGAACCCAAATGTCCTTATGTCCATTGACTGATAAATGGATAAAGAAAAAGTATCTGTACACACACACACACACACAGAGGAATATTTCTCAGCCATCAAAAAGAATGAAATCTTGCCATTTGCAATGACATAGATGGAACCTGAGCATATTACACTAAGTGAAAAAATCAGTCAGAAAGAAAAATACCATGATTTTACTCATATGTGGAGTTTAAGTAACAAACCAGAAGAACATAGGAGAAGGGAAGGAAAAAGTAAAGATAAAAGCAGAGAAAGAGACAAATCATAAGAGACTCCTAAATACAGAGAACTGAGGTTTGCTGGAGGGGAGGTGGGGGGGATGGACATTATGGATGATGGGCATTAAACAGGAGGGCACTTGTTGGGTTGAGCACTGGATGTTGAATGTAAGTCATGAATCATTATATTCTACTCCTGAGACCAATACTACACTATATTTTAACTAACTTGTATTTAAATACAATCTTGTAAGAAAATAAAAAGATACATGAGAAAAATAGGGCTTACCTATTGACAGCTCCTTGAAATCGCTGAGGAGGGTTTAGAATTACTTTTAATTTTATACCCTCCCACAGTTTAAAATTTTACCAAGTGCATGTTGTATTTATAGTTAAAATGTCACTTAAAAGCAATTGTTCCATTTATTTTGAGATAAAAGACATCCTTTTAGAAAGTAAAAAACACATTTCAGTCAAGCCTCCAGTTACTTTACGTACTTCTAAGGAATCAGAACAAACATAACTGATCCTGTTTTCACAAAATAATTATGTGTGTTTTACTATATTCCTTTTATTATATCACTTAGCAGTTAAGGGCAAAAGGAACCATGGTCTATTCATGAAAATCCCCCTCTGTCTTGGATGGTTTCTAACTCGTATTGCTAACACTACTGTACAATTTAGGCAGGGTTCTGAAGCAGCCAGAGCCTTGTGATTTTAGCCTTGTGCTACAGCCCTGATTAGGATGAAGGCTACAGGAAGGAAATTGATTGGTGTGTGCACAAGAAGATCTCATTTGCTGACAAGAGAGTTCTAGGGTAATGCCAACACTGTCACTGAAACTTATAACACAGATCCTCAAGCTCCAATTATCACTCGTTTTCTCCACTTTCTTATCACTTGTGTTTGACAGCTGTCCGGTGACAATGAAAGAAAGGTTTTTCATCTCCAGGTATTATGCTGGTTGGCCAGATTAACCTCTAGAAAGATTTAATTATCTTTGAGAGGGCAGTCCCTCTTACAACATCCCTTTATCTATCTTGTCCAAATTGGTATTTGCTTCAGTGATTCTCATCCAGAGACTTAGCTCCCCTGTCACCACACACTGTGAGTGAGCTTCATCAAACACCAGAGGCTGAGCCTCTTTTCAGAAAACATTAATTCTGCGGTTGCCTATTTCCAGCTTTATCTTGATACACAGAAATGTGCTTGAGGTTGTCTATCAGGATAAACATTAAAATTAGGTCACAGAAAAAAACAGGTTACAAAATTGTCTCTATGCAATAAGCCCTCCAAAGTGAGCATGTGTGTGCATAGCAAAGAAGTACAAAAAAGTGCATCAATACTATCAGTGACTATCTGTGTGGTAGGATTGCTGATTCTCTATTTGCTTCATGCTAATATAGTGTCTGATTTCAGTACATATACATTGCTTTTTTAATCACACAAAATTAAAAAGCTGCTTTAAATATTTCAATAAAATTTCACAGTTAAGGAATATTTCAAAGATGACTAGGGGTGCCTCCTAACTTGAGAAATAGCTCTACAACATCCTTGTTTTGGAATTGGCAGATATGATACTCTACCTTTTTCTGATTTTTATTCATGTGATTGGTGGGAAATTTTCATTTTGGTTTCTGACTGAATTTCTAATCAGAAAGGAATGGGAGACTGTGTGGCATCAATAATTGAATAGCATGCCAACTAGGCCAGAGTTCATTATCACTGTACACAGACTGTGAGTATAAAACAGTGCATAAAACCTTTAAAAAGTCCAGTGGGCGTAGGTTATAATCAAAGAAACCGAGTTTCCCAGGAGCATTCAGCTGGAGACAGCAACAAACCCAAGACAGAAAGTTTTCTCCAGTACCCAGTCCAAATTGCCTATTTGACTACACAATACAGACATTCCCTGGCGGTGGAGCATTAGATGAACCCAAACTTTCAAAGCAGGCATCTCTTCTCAGCACATTGCTGAACATGAAACTGCCCAGAGGTCACTATTCAATCACAGAGGTCTCTATTCAATCCTCAGATGTTGACATTTGGGGAAGTCTGGGATCCTTCTACAGCCAATATGCTGAAGATTACTGCATCTCTGTAAGACAGTTTATGTTAGAGTCTGTGGAGAGCCAAGCAATTATGTTGTGTTTCCTTGCCCAAGTTTAAAATCTAGAGTGGCTGAGAAGCTAATAAGATGACAATCAAAATGTCAGCTTTGTTTCTGATACAATTATCAGAGAACATGGCATATGTATGACAACACTGAGCTTCCTGACAATGAGTCCCGTGTATATGTCAGGCACTTATTGTGTCAAGAATTAGAAGTTACAGAGTGCCTTGATGGCTCAGTCATTTAAGTGTCCAACGCAATTTTGGCTCAGGCAATGATCTCACAGTCATGATATCAAGCCCCAGATCAGTCTCCACGCTGGGCATGGAGCCTGCTTAAGATTCTCTCTCCCTCAGGCAAACTGTAAGAGACTCTTAAATACTGAGAACAAACTGAGGGTTGATGGAGGGGGTGAGGGAGAAGGGAAAGTGTGTGATGGGCATTGAGGAGGGCACTTGTTGGGATGATCAGTGGGTGTTGTATGGAAACCAATTTGACAATAATTTATATTAAATAATAAAGATTCTCTCTCCCTCTCTCTCTGCCCTTCCCTCCACTCACACAAGCACCATGCACATGCTCTTGCTCTCAAAAATAAAATTAGAAGTTATATATGTTATATATGATTATTATTTCTATTATTATATCTATTATTTCAATAGATGCAGAAAAAACCTTTGACAAAGTACAACATCCATTCATGGTAAAAACTCTCAACAAATAGGTTTAGAGGGAACATGCTTCAAATAATAAAGGCCGTATATGAAAAAACTCACTGCTAACAACATACTCAGTGATAAAAAACTTACAGCTTTCCCCCTAAGATTAGGAACAAGACGAGTATATCCAATCTCACCACTTTTGTGCTACTTAGTACTAAAACTCCTAGCCACAACAATTAGACAAGAAATAAAGGGCATCTAAATCAGTAATAAGTAAAACTTTCACAATTTGCAGATGACCTATATAAAGAAGCCTAAAGACTCTACCAAAAACAATTCTAGAACTGATAAATTCCATAAAGTCACAAGAAACAAAGTAATCTGTTTCATTCCTATATACTAATAATGAAGTAGCAGAAAGAGAAATTAAGAAAACAATCCCATTTACAATTGCACCAATAATAAAACAGCTAGGAATAAACTTAACCAAGGAGGTGAAAGACCTGCATGGTGAAAACTATTAAATAATGATGAAAGAAATTGAAGATGAAACCAACAAACGGAAAGGTATTCCATGCTCATGTATTGGAAGAATATTGTTAAATATTAATGTTTATATTTAAATAAAATTTAAATATTAAATCTACAGATTTAATGCAATCCCTATCAAAATAACACCAACATTTTTCACAGAACTAAATCATCCCAGAATAGAACCGAAAAAGACACCAAATAGCTTAAGTAATCTGGAAAAAAACAACAAAACTGCAGATATCACAATCCCAGATATCAAGATATTCTATAAAGCTATAGTAATCAAAACAGTATGGTACTGGCACAAAAAACAGACATACAGATCAACAGAACAAAATAGAGAACCCATAAATAAACCCTTGATTATTTGGTCAATGAATTTAGAACAACAACAACAACAAAAAGAAAAAGAAAAATATGCAATGGGCAGAGAACAGTCTCTTCAACAAATGGGGCTTGGGAAACTGGACAGCTACCTGCAAAAGAATAAAACTGGACTACTTTCTTATCACATACACAAAAATGAACTCAAAATGGGTTAAGGGTCTGAGACCTGAAGCCACAAACATCTTAGAAGAGAGCATAGACAGTAATTTCTTTGACACCAACTGCAACAACTTTTTTCTAGTTATGTCTCCTGAGGTAAGGGAAACAAGAGTAAAAATAAACTATCAGGAAGGAATAGGAAACTATTATTTTCATCAAGATAAAAAAGCTTCTGCACATCAAAGGAAACAATCAACAAAACTAAAAGACAATCTACTAAATGTGAGAAGATATTTGCAAATGACATACCTGATCAAGGGTTAATATCCAAAATGTATCAAGAACTTGTACAATTCAACACCAAAAAAATCCCCAAATAATCCAATTAACAAATCGGCATTAGACATAAATAGACATTTCTCCAAGGAAAACATACAGATTGCCAACAGACACCTGAGAAGATGCTCAACATCACTCACCATCAGGGAAATGCAAATCAAAACCACTGTGACTTGTCAGAATGAAAAAGCAAAAATTCAAGAAACAAGTGCTGATAAGGATATGGAGAAAAAGGAACCCTCTTGCACTGCTGGTGGGAATGCAAACTATTGAAGCCACTGTGGAAAACAGTATGGAGGTTCCTCAAAAAACTAAAAATAAAATTACCATATGATCCAGTAATTCCAGTACTGAGTATTTACCCAAAGAAAATGAAAACACTAATTCAGAATGATATATTGCACCCATAAAAAAAAAAGATATATGCACCACTATGTTTATTGCAGCATTTAGTACAATAGCCAAAGAATGGAAGCAACCCAGTGCCCATTGTTAGATGAATGGATAAAGAATAGAACATGTGATACACACACACACACACACACTGAAATACTATTCAACCATAACAATGAAATGTTGCCATTTGCAACAGTATGGATGTATCTATGGGGCTTAATGCTAAGAGAAGTAAGTCAAAGAAAGACATACCAAATAATACCTGTGTGGAATTTAAGAAACACAACAAATGATCAAAAAAAGAGACAAACAAGAATCAGACTCATAACTATAAAGAACTGATGGTTACTAAAAGGGAGGGGAGTGGAGAATGGATGAAATAGGTGATGAGCATTAAGAGTACACTTATCATGAGGAGCACCAAGTAATGTACAGATTTGAATAATATTGTACACCTGAAATTAATATAACACTGTATGTTCATTATTCTGGAATTAAATAAATTTTAAAAAAGAATTAGGGTCTATGGTTGGGGTACCTGGGTGGCTCAGTCAGTTAAGCATTCGACTCTTGGTTTTGGCTCAGGTGATGATCTCATGGTTTAGTGAGTTGGAGCCCTGCATTGGGCTCTGCACTGGTAACAAAGAGCCTGCTTGGAGTTCTCTCCCTCTGTCCCCTCCCCTACTCACACTGTCTCTGTCTCTCTCAAGTAAATAAACTTTTTAAAAAGAGGATTAGGTGTTATGGTAATAACTAAGACTGAGTTACTTTGAATTTTATTTTGGGTTTTCTCCCAATTAGACATTTTCAAAACTTATTGAAACAAAATGAACTACTTTAAGCAGGACCATGGTTAATAAAGCATGATGAAGTATTCCAAACAGAATAACCTGGTCTACTGATGATTCACGACAAGGTTTCAGGCCCACAATAAAATTAAAAAAAAAAAAAAATCAGAGTGCATGTTCAAGTATGTACATGTGCATGTATTGGGTAAGATAGCCTTTAATAATTATTCTTTGCTTTATTCTAAGCTTAGTCCTTCCAACTTCCTCAGTATAAAAAAGTTTATAAAGTGTGGTATTAGTAAGTGGTTGATTTTCCTTTTGATATCCTTATTTTGCCAACTAAAAAGCTAGCAACTCTATGTCAGTCCCCAAATTATTTTGGGAATTTTACTTACTCTTGATTACCAAAGGTTTGGACTATGCTAGAAGGACTGAGGAAAATGTACAGGCTGAGTCAGCAGGTGTAATACACCTTGGATGAAAAAGGGAGCTGTTAAACCTCAGACTAATAGATGTTGACATAATAGGAAAAACAGGTTGACACAAAGTAAGTGCAAAATCATTGAGTCAGCTTTTCCTACTTTGTTGGTTGATTTTCAAGCCTGGGTTAAGACTTGATTATGTCACAGGATCGTTGGAATGTAGGGTTTGTTTTTTATTTTTTGGATTTTTTCCAGAATGCCCTTATCAGTAGTAGTCAGATCTTACTGTCTTGTCTTCACATATGTTTGGGATAGGAGTAAGGAAGAAAGAAGCTGGCAAAATTTAATAAGAAATACAAAAACCTTGTTCTGAACAGAATAAACCCTCATTTTTCTGTTACTGAATGATACAAAATAAAGTTACAAGAAACCAGATATAGACTGTGAACATCCTAAGTCTCGAACTCCTGTTTTGAAGGTATCAGAGGGTCCATATTACTTTGGGGAGATCTCACCCCTAGTTGCACTGCAGAGGTAAGGACTTTGAACTATGAGCAGTCCTGAACCTCATAGTGTTTTCACTGAATCTGAGAAGAGAGGGGTAATGCAACAAAGAGAAGACCAGCAGTGGGTCTGAGACCGTGGATTCCACCAAAAGTAATACAGTAGTGGATGAATCACAAATGTCTTAAACCAAAGACCTTGTGTGCAATACCCTTCTTCGCAAGTCCTCACTTTAGGACTGTATGTTCGTTTATAAATTGTTTTTCAGGTGTAGCCATGTCATTTTATTTAGTCCCTTTCCTTTCTTCACATCTTACATTAGTTTCCATGGTAACTATGATGCTAATTCTACTGGTGGAGTCCAGAGACATCTATAAACAGAGGGAGAGAGATTTAATCTCACAGTGTGAAATACAGACCCCAAGTTGGAAAACTGCAGAAATTGAATAAACCATATGTAACTTCAACCTCACAACTACATCCTGCTTGGACCAGTTCACCACTGAATCAGCTAATAAAATTCTAACAGTAAAATCAAACAGAGATTTCTAATGTTATTCTTCGCTGGAGCTTTTTACATGAACTAATCAAGGAAAGTGGTTCCCATAAAAACATCTGACTGAAGGATTTATGTCTCCTCATCTCTTAAGTGCCAACCAAAGTCAAGTTCTTACAAACTGGAGCCCGCTTTTCTATGGGTACCAATGTTATACTTTGCCTTCTGTTAAGTGTTATCTAATTAAAGCCTTTAAGCCTTTCAAACTTTCTCAACAAGAAAGAGGAAGTTTCTGCAAAGAACCTATCAAAAACAGAGAAGTCTAGCACACATAAGTCCCCATCCCTCCAGTGGTAGACCATTGCCATGCCTCTCCCTCCAACCTTTATCTTGGCCATGAGCTCAATGACTTCGCCATGAGCATCAGCACCACCACTGGCCCAACCCAAACATTTCACTCCTGGCCCTCTCAACCAAGATCACTCAATATTTCCTCATTACAACATGAATACAGAATTCATGCTGAGAAATTCCTTTATAAAAGTCCTAATAAAACTGGTGGTCAAATCCATTCAGTTCTTTTCTCTGTTGTAGATTTATACTGAAGATAATAGTATTTAACTATCTATGAAATGTCTGTCCTGCTCCTTAAGCAGTGCTCTCCATATCCTGTGGAGTTAGACTTGGAAAGGACTAAATATGAACCTCAGGGTTATAGGATCAGATTCAATTGTTCCAAGGACTTCCCATCAGTAAGTTGGTAGGGAGGTGTCAAGCCTGTTTATGTGTACCCATAGGAAAAAGTATACTTAATAGGAATTGAAGTTCATTCAATAAAGGGACTATACCAAGATGTGACAAGATTTAAGAGAAGCAGGGGCAGTACATAAAACAACCAACACTGAGGAGTACTTTAGATCTGAAGGTGCCATTGGACTACAGCAAGATGTTGTAGAAAAGCCGCTTGAGAGGAAGTATGGCATTTCATAGAGGAATGCAACTCCTGCCAGACTGCAGTCCAGCCACAACAGGACTCTGTAACTTCTACCTCACCCTCTGCCTTCTGATTGCCTCTCTGTGCCTCCCTTTGGCTGCACCTAACCAGAAGAGAGAAGACATGGGAGCCCAGGGATCCATGGAGATCAGCCTCCTCAGGCAAGAGTCAGTATCCATATCTACATATATTTTCAGTACAGCCCATGATGGCCACTCATAGCCAGTTCCGAGTAAAGATTTAATGTAATATGGTTTAATTATATGGAAGGACAAAGAATAGAGGACTAATAAAAGGAGGGTCTCAATTTTTTTTTCCTTGAATCTGCTGGCTGAGTGATTCCCACTTCTCTCTAAAGAAAAAGCACTATCTCTAGAGGCACTCTCTGTTGAGTGAACTAATTGTCTGCTCAGGTATAACAAACCTCATGGTTGCTGTACTTTCCCTGAAGAGCTAGGGCAAACCCTGTTTCTAACTGCTGTGAAAAAGATTCCTTCAGATGGAGGAGCTATTCCTGGAGCACACTTATTACTTATTGATCTCATCACACCTGGTTTGGATGCCCA
This sequence comes from Hyaena hyaena, assembly GCF_003009895.1. Lineage (NCBI taxonomy): Eukaryota > Metazoa > Chordata > Mammalia > Carnivora > Hyaenidae > Hyaena > Hyaena hyaena. The sequence continues at coordinate 70,636 of NW_024082435.1, forward strand.
CGACAACCATTCAGCAAGCGCCCTCGGGTAGCACACCACCCATGGTGCACAATGAGTTGTCAGTGATCTGTGCAGGTATCCAGCACCAAAATCTGTGTCAGGTCCCAATCTCCTCAGACACTTTCAACTGTAACTCCACTCCTTACCTGCAGAGCAATGATTCAGGCATAGTTTTGGGCTGCCTCCTTTATAGAACAAATGTAGACACATTAATGAGAATACTTAATGGTAAAGAAATATTGCTAGCTTTTCAAGATCTTATCTAAGGTCTCTGTAGGTGGACATGAAAGAGATTATCATTAAAACTTGGGAGATTTAGATTCTCTATCTTCTACTATGAGCATGCGATAATTAAATCCAAGAGCAAATCATGTAAGCAGTAATAGAGAAGAGCCAACATAGTACAGACTCCAAGGAAAAAGTGCCCCTCTGCAGACAGAAGGGGCTCACAGTTAGTCTTTGGAGGATGAGTAGAATTCTGTGCTAAGAAGAAGTAGTCAAAGTGAATGGTATGGCCAAGGAATAACAGAATGTGGGTGAGAGTATAAAATATGTCCTGCGGCTAGAGGAGAAGTGGGAGATATGACTGAAAATGCAGCTTCGTGCCAAATTATGGAGAACCTTGAAAATTAAGATGCAGGATTTGAACATTAACGACACAGCTGTCTCAAAATCAGCTATCAACAGTAGAATGGACTGCTCCTAATGCAGTGTGCTTCCATCATTAGTGGAATTCAGGGAATTAGAGTTCTTCTGTTCTGTGTTGTGGAATACAAGATCAGATTATCCAAGAGTGTGATGCAGAGGAGCTTGGAATTTAGAGCCAAAGAGCTGGATTGGAGCCCAGCTCTGCCTCTTAATGCTTTTGTTTTTCTTGTGGTTATTATGTGCTTCATTTTATCATCTATAAAATGAGCATACTAGTGCCTACCTCACAAGTCAAGTACAAGTTCAAGTGCATGCCATGTGGGAATCTACTTTGTAAAAGTATACAACATTTATACTTTTTATAATTTTTATCAATTATAGTTGATATTCATGAATGTTAAGCTCCCTTCCAATTGCAACTTCTTGTTTATATCCTGGAGGTATTAAGGTCCAGTGGAATGTATCATGGTAAAAATTATACTGTAGTAACAATGGAACATGTATACCAAGTTAGTCTGAAAAAGAGAGAAAGTATAAGTAGGAAAAAATTTATTAATAGCCTAGGATGGAGTCATGGAGTCAGGAATGCCTTAAATAGTGGGAGTAATGGGGAAGGAAGGGAGTAAGGGAGTGACAAAAGAATTCATGAAGGAAGAGCTTTGTGAGAAAGATTTAGGAATCAATGGGTGACTCAGATTACAAGCAAAAGAGCTTGCTTCAAACATCTTAGTTCCAGCATTTTCAGATTAAGGGACTGCCTAAAACTTCGTAATGCAATACAGTGATCACTGCCCCCATGTGGCTCACGAGCACTTGAAATGCAGCTAGCCCAAACAGAAGTGGCTCAAGAGCAAATATACACTAAATTTCAAAGATCTAATGTGGAAGAAAATATAAAGTATCTCATTTTAAAATTTTTTTAATTTTTTTTTTTTGAGAGAGAGCAAGAGAATGAGTGGGTGAGTACACGAGAGCAAGTGTGCAAAGGGCAGACAGAATCCCAAGCAGGCTCCATGTGGTCAGCACGGAGTCTGATGTGGGGCTTAATCCCACAACTGTGAGATCATGATCTGAGCCAAAATCAAGAGTGGAACACTTAACCAACTGAGCTACCCATGTGCCCCAAAGTATCACAATTTTTATAGTGCCTACATGCTTAAATGACAATGAGTTATATTTTTAAATTAATTTCACCTATTTCACTTTACTTTTTTAATGTGGCTACTAGAAAAAATTAAAATATAGATGTGGCTTGCATTATATTCCTATTGAACTATATTGGTCTAGCATATAATTCTCAATAGAATCATAATGGAGCTTTCATCAACACATTCCAGAGGTCTCTCCCAGGCTACTTAAATAAGCAGAAACCGTGAGGGACCATCTGTATTTTTGTTTTGTGTTGCTTTTTACTGAAGTTTAACATACATACAGAAAGATGCATACCTATGAGTATTACAGCTGGATGAATTGTCATCTGTAATTCTTCAGTAGCCAGAGGGACACAATGTTAGCAGCACCACAAAATCTCCGTTCTTATGTCCTTCCCAATCATGACCTTTCCTCTGGGTAACCACTCACCTGTTTTTCTTTAAGGAAGTTCCCCCAATAATCATAAGCTGCAGTGTTTTGCATTAGAATACTCTAAACATGCTTAAGATTTGTTTGTACAATCATCATCTGATGACCTTATTAAAAAACAGATTCAGCCCCAGATTCTTTGATGAGTTAGGTCTGGGAGAGGTGTGAGGTCCCCTGTAATCTTTATTTATTGAGTTCTCCATGTGATGTGATGCAGGTGACCCAAGTATCATAGTTGAGGATATGCTACTCTCTGGGCAGGAAGTACAGTGTTAACTAAACAGACAGGCTAGGAACACCCACCAGCAGTGCAACAAAGCAGGGGCCAAGGGGGCAGGGGAAGATGAAGAATTAAAGAATTTGATTCGACATTTCAAAAAAGTGATCAAAACAGTCTTAAAGGAAATTATAATGGTTTATTTTACTCAACTTTCTTCCCTTACACTTTGACTTAGAATTTTTTTTTCTATTGTTATTGAATTACATGACAGGGGAGGGTACTATAATTTTCTTCAGAGCTTTGTGTTTTTAAAGATCTCATTCTGGCCCTAGTTGAGAATGAAAATATTGCCCCCAACAGCAAGGCTGCTCCATCTTCCTCTGAAGGCTACGGGGATCACAAGGATATGCACACCCACCAACCTTGGAATTCGTTAATCTTGAAGGCAGAAAGTCTCAGCATGTTGCCTCAATTTACTGTGTTTTGGCATATCAGATCTCTTGTAAAAGGGGAAGATAACTACTGTCTTCAGAGCAAGATGGATCTTTCTAGTAGAAAAGCAGGTCTAGGAGAAGTTCTTCAGCTCATTAAACACTCAAGTTTCAATCTTCCTTTCAGAGTCTTTGGAGGACTGGATGGTCAACATCAGAGCGTAACAATCAATACCTTGGGCAAACAACTTCCTGTCTACAGAAAGAGCTATTCAAGGACTAGATTCTAGTAGTAGTAAAAAGCCTGCCCACCTTGTACTGCTGGGAGCCCAGGCCCAAGCCCTGATTCACCATCTCTGCACTTCAGGAATATGCAAATCACACTAACAGCAGGATCCCTCCCCATCCTTTTTTAAATTTAAATTTTAATTTTAAAATAGGGATTAAGGACTGCACTTGTGATGAGCACCCGGTGTGATATATAAGTGTTGAATCATTAAATTGTATACCTGAAACTAATATTACACTGTATGGTGACTGGAACTTAAAATAAAAACAAAAAACAAAAGAATATGGAGATTTCCTAAATGGTCATTCCATTATCCAATATGTTTTGTTTCTTCTTGCCTAACCATTAATGAATCATTTGAGCCTATTCAGAATCCCAATATTTATTCAAATTCCTCCATTACTTAGTTGGGCAAATTACCCAGAAGCAGACAACAATTAGCAAAAGTTGACCGCTATGGTATGTGTCCCTGAGAAAGAGCACTCTCTTTTTGACTCCTGGAAAACTGACACGGTCTAACCCCTTAGCATCAGGTGACACCCTCTTTTCATTTTTCTGTTTCCTTCTATAATCGTCATGATGGCATGGCTCCGTACCCCATACTTTGGAAGTGCCCTTCTTTTTGATCATAGAACATATGAGCTGAGGCCAGAAAAAACAATCTTGAAACACAAGGAAATGGAGTCCCAGAGCAATCAAGTCAATGATCCCAGCCTCCAATAGACTCAACCAGCCAGCAGATAGAGAGTGAAGAGCACCACACTGCACTGTGTGGAGGCATCTCATGGAGAACAGCCACCACCAGCACCAAAGGTACAGTAGCAATCATCAGACTCTACACTTTTCCTCTGCAAGTAAATGACTAAAGTCTCAGGTTCAGGTACTTGTAAAAGAGAATATATCTAGTTAACAGCAGAGCCAGGACCAATGTCCAAGTTCCAATTCCTAGCTTTAAACTATTTCCTTCTCAGAGGAACAAATCAGTGGGAATCATAGGTCTTGATTTCAAGCTATATTGTAAAGCTGTAGTAATTAAAACAGTATGGTGCTGGCATAAAAACAGACACATAGACCAATGGAACAGAATCAAGGGCCCAGATATAAACCAATGCATATATAGTCAACTATTATTTGACAAGGGAACCAAGAATACTCAATGGAGAAAAGACTGTCTCTTTGATAAATGGTGCTGGGATCATTGGATATTGACATGTAAAAAGTAAACTAGACACTTACCTTTCACCACTAACAAATATTAACTCAAAATGGATCCAAGACTTAAATTTAAGACCAGAAACCATAAAACTCCAAGAAAACATGTGACTGAAGCTCCGTGACACAAGTTGTGGCACTGATTTTTTTAACAATGCACCAAAAGCACAAGCAACAGAATAAAAACAAACAAAACCCACAAGTGGGACTACAAACTGAAAAGCTTCTGCACAGAAAATATCAACAAACTTAAAATATTTGCAAATATTTTCAGAATAGGAAAAAATATTTGCAAATGATCTGTCTGATAAGGAGTTAATATCCAAGATACATTTTCTAAAAGAAAAAGAAACTCCTACAATAGTCAAAAACCAAAAGTCCAGTTTAAAAACAGGCAAAGGACCTGAGTAGACGTGTTTCAAAAAAAAAAAAAAAAGCACAGACAGCCGATGGATACACAAAAAGATGCACAGCATCACTAATTATCTGGGAAATGCAAATCAAAACTACAATGAGATCACTTCAAACCTGTTAAAATGGATGTTATCAAAAAGACAAAAGATAGCAAATGCTGGTGTGAATGCGAAGGAAAAAGAACACAGCGCACCATTGGTGGGATGATGCATTGGTGTAGCCACTATGGAAAATAATTAAATATCCTCAAATAATTAAAAATAGAACCATATAGTCCTGCAACTCTACTTCTGAGTGTATATCCAAAGGAAATGAAATCACTATGTAAAAGAGCTATCTGCAACCTCAAGTTCACAGCACTATTTACAACAGCCAAGAAATGAAAACAACTAAGTGTTCAATAACAGATGAATGGATAAATAAGTTGTGGTACACGTACGTGTACACACACACACACACACACACACGGAGTATTACTTAGCCATAAAAAAGGGAAACCCTATCATTACAACAATATGGGCGAACACTGAGGACATTATACTAGTTGAAAGAAGTCAGAAAGACAAATACTGTATAATCTCACTTATAAGTTGAATCTTAAAAAATACAAGAAAATTTTTTAAAAAATAAATGCATAGAAGAAATCAGATTTGTGGTTAACAGAGGCAGAGGATGGTAGAGTAGGTGGATGAAGGTGAACAATAGGTACAAACTTGTATGATAATTAGGTACTGGGGATGTAATGTACTACATGATGACTACAATTAACTTTTACATTTTTAACACTAAATAGCAGTGTTGACAGTAAATCCTAAGAGTGCTCATCACAAAGAAAAAAGTTTTTTAAATATCTGTATAAAATGATGGATGTTAACTAAATGTATTGTAGTAATCATTTTAAAATTTAAGTCAAATCATTATGCTACTATGTCAATTATATCTCAAAACTGGAAAAAGACTATGGAATTAAAGACTATATGCCTTTACAAATTAAAGTTATAAATATGTATAAAAATCCTTGATATCACAAAAATAATTACATCATTTTAGTTGCCCTATGTAATCACCTTTAACAATAACTAATTCATTCAATATTTATCAAGTATAAAGCACTGCGCTAAGAATATGAACACTACTAACCCCATTCTAGCAATTAAGGCACTAAGGGTTTACTTATCCATATTCACACAACTAACAATGGCAGAGTCTAAATTCAGGTCACTCTTCTCTATATGCCAAGTAGACTCAACCACAACGCTGCAGCCCCTCTTAGAACCATATCACCCTCCATGGATGACTGGAGTGTTAAAGCTAGCTCAGGGTCCTGCCAAAAATAGATCCCTGTCCATGTGACCCACCACACACACACACGTGTGCACACACACACACACACACACACAGCTGCCCATCTGCAGGATGCACTGTCAGTTTACCATGGGAAAGCAGTGTGCATGGTCTAATCAGAGTCAGCAGAGTCCTTGCCTTAAAGGCACTTGATGGCTGGACCTCTCCCATTAGGAAACACATTTCTTAAACCTGAAATGTAGCTCCCTAGGATGTCTTCAGGAGAAAGAAACAGGACCTGTGGAGTGCATTGGAAGATAGGGCAAAAATACTACCTCCCTCACAGTTTTGCTCCAAACCAGTCCAACTTTGGAAGGCAAGGAAAGAGACACAGTTTCCCTAAGCCCCAAAGCTGTCCTCTACTCAGGAATCTCAGCTTCCTTACCTGCCTCTCAAGTCCTGGGGTCTGACTCCCATTCACCCTTAGCTGACTTGTGACCATAAATTTTATCATTCACATGACACTTAGCATAGAAGGGCATAAATATGCTGGAACATCAGATATAAAACTGTCCTAGGGTCACCTCAATGAATGGTCATCCTATCTCCCAGTTGCCTTCCCTGCAAGATACATTTTAATGGGCAGTGGAAGCAAGTGGCCCATATGCAGAAGCAGTGCTTTCCCACCAAGGACTCTTCATAGTTTCCTTCTCTGTGGCATCTCCCTAGGTGTCTGCTACCACCAGCACATAGAACTTCCAGAGACAACTGGCAAGGTAGGTTGGCTCATTTTCAATCAGATTTGATTCCTTCCACCAAAATCTAATTTATAAGAATAAAGGAGTACTAATTGAGGGTAATTTTGATGGGGGTGAATATCTTAGTAACCTAGATCCAAAAGGCACCCAATGGAAAAGGTAGGACACCTGCCAAGTCACAGAATTTGGCTTAGACACTTTCATCCCACCTAGGAGAGGAGCAAAAGCAAAGGTTTGCTGCCACCTCCTGGTGAATGTGAGTCCCTGCTAACAAGAGGACCGCTCAAGACATTTGATTGCTTCAGGATGTCTACAAGAACCCAGACTCAACTTACTCAGAGCAGAGGTGACCCACAGGGCTATCATCTCAAGCACATATTCAACAACTATTTACTGTGAACATGCTGCATCCTAACCCAGACAGGAGACAGCAAGATGATTAAGAGGAGACTCCTGGCCTTGATGAGTTTACGTTTATTTCACTACAGGAAACAAGGCAAAGATTATCTAAAACATCTTTGTATCTTCCAAAAAGATTTTTTTAAGATATGTTGAAATTATTAGGCATTTCCCAAGGACAATGCATATTCTACTAATTTCTCTGCCCATTTTGGTTACAAAACAATGAATGTAGTACACAGTACAATCCTATAAAAATGTAGAAAGTATGGCTTATCATTATTCTTACCTCTTGCTTCTACTTTCCTTAAGACCTATACCTTTTATACTATTTCTTTCAAATAGGATAAACTGGTTAAAAAGCAAAACCCCATGAAGTAACAAATGATTCACTTTAACTACTGATGTCAGTAGGGGAAACTGATGGAGTGTAATAAAGTTCAATGTCAGGCTTTCAGCAGTGGGAGAGATCACTTGAGATTTACTCTGGCTGAAAAGACATTCCCTCCTTTTTCAAACAACAGAGGCTTCTCACTTCCACAGCATATATATTTGATAAGCAGTAGCAGCTACAATAAGCATTTTATATAATCAGAGAGGAGGTACCTTGAAACCCCCAGCATTATGTCTCAATACAGGCAGAAATGCAGTCAGTAAAAACTGAATTTAAAGTTGAAGCCTTGGACATTTGCAGACAGAGAAACTAAGAATGTTCTGGAACTGGTAAGCTGCACTGATCCCAGCAGGTGACCTGTTGAATGTGAATGATCTCAAACCAGAGGCAAAGCAGGAGAGAATCAGGACAGGAACAGAATAGCCATAACATGAAAGGAAGGAAATGCACCGAGAACTAAGAATGAGACATTTCCTCTGGGTGAGGGTTTTCCCAGAGCTTAATGAGGAAGAATCACATTGCAGTTGTAGCTGTGTGTGATCTTTAAGGTCTCTTCTGGTTATATTTAAACCTGTTAAACAAAAGGAGCACTAATCTTCCCAAGGTCTCTTTCAATCTCAATCCATCACCTACTGGTCTTCATAAAATCCCAAGTTTAAAATAATTTTTTTAATTTAAAAAGATACCTGAAACAAGTCCCTTCCTCTTTGGGTATGTGGTTTCTTACACTTGCCTTTTGTTGGATATTTCTTTGCACCAAATGCCATTTTTAGGCTATGAGTCTGATAAACCTTAATGACCCAGTAAGAAACCATGGAATTCTGACCCAATGAGTATCATAGTAACTGATCATCAGAGTAACATGAAAAGATTCAAAGTGGGGTCTAAAAACACCAACTAAAAAAATAACTAAAAAACGTAATTTCAGACTCAACATTAATGGCTTGACAATTTGTGCAGACACTGCTTTTTATACAAAATAAAGGAATGATCACTTCTCAGCCTTTTGGCTAAGATCAAGTGCAAGATAAAGGAATGAACCACTTCTCAGCTCACAGGAAATAGGATGACAAATTTTTCATTCCCAGTTCTATTGAAGTACCCACATAATAGTTATCAAAGAGTCACCTACCACTTTATTTCCTTCATCCCGAATTCTCATTTACTTTTACTAAATTTTATAACAGAATATATTCTTCATGGCCCTAGCAATGTTTCCAAAGGCGGCAGTCACTAGAAACAGGGGTGGAGGGGAAATGCCAGACTGTTATTGTACAGTGGAGCTGATGTGGCATTGTGAGAACAGGTCATCCTACTTCATGTTCATTTAAAATAATGTGGGAAAAGGAAAAACCTAGTTACCAATTTTGACTGAGCAATAACTTCCAATGTGATAATACAAGGTAGACAGTGTCCACTAATGAATTGCTCAATCAAACTCGGTTGAATACTCTTGACCTGTGACAGGACCAAGAAAATCTCAGGCTACTGTTTCTTATTTGACCTAAATAGAGTCTAGTTAATCACCTGAATAACTGTCCTGCACATCACAGATGAATCACTCAGAAACTGCCCTTTAGCACGCACACATCAGAACGGAGATGCCACATGTCACAAGTCACAATGTGGCTGTTAGAGGTTAAAACAAAGGGAAAATCAATCTCAGATCCAATACTATTTCTTGCAGAGAACACAGAGCAAAGATGGGAGCATACACTATTTCAATGGAAGAAGATCTTTATTAACGTTTCCTTCCATCTTATTAATTAGCACAGCCACTAAATAACCCTGTCAGGCTTCCTACTGTGACACCATATTGATTGTAAGGAGGATGTGACCCTGTTAGATCCCCTAAGGTTTCTTCTACTTGAATCTGTTTTCAAAAAAAATTCTTCCCAATGTCCTGTTCTTTCTCATCTTCCACTTATTGCCTTTTATAGAAAAACTTATAGAGTGGGGTAATCTGATCACATGAGGGATTAGGGAAAGGATCTGTACTGATTTTCCTTTGAGAGGCATACAATTCAAAGGCCTGAAAGGAACAACCTCCTTGACCTCCACCGCAGCAACTTCTTACTTGACACATCCCCAAAAGCAAGGGAATCAAGAGCAAAAATAAACTGTTGGGACCTCATCAAGATTAAAAGCTTCTGCACAGCAAAGGAAACAACCCAGAAAATTAATAGGCAACCAACGGAATGGGAAAAGATAGTTGCAAATGACATATCAGATAAAGGGTTAATATCCAGA